>NW_007252063.1:1813639-1836601 GCF_000164805.1 Carlito syrichta
CTGGAGTCCAGCAGGTCGAGGCTGCGGTGGCTGGGAGTGGCCACTGCACTCCAGTCTGGGTGACAAAGTGAGACTCCAACTAAAAAAAAAATGTTCCCCAAAATATGTGATTTCATACACAGCAATAACGTTTGGTGCTAGAAATCGGTTATGTTTATAACAGTTCATTATCATCTCCACTGATCCATTTTGCTTTTTTTCAGAAATCATACACATGAATTAAAGAGAACTATGAAGTAGGATATTATTTCAGCAAACTTTAAGACTTTGAATACAACCCTAATCTCATCAACTGTATCAAAAATGTTATATTGTCTCTGACAAACTCTTTTGGCTAGGGTATATGTGCGTAGGTGGGAGAGAAGTTGATGCAATTGGTTCGGAAACTTTCATTTTACACTTTCTAGAAGAAAACAATGGATCTCACTTCATAGGTCAGAGAATCAAATATGCATGTCCAGTCAGGCGTCATGTGTAAGCATCTCAATTATGCATGCAAGGATCAGAAAAACTACCATAAGATCTGCCCATAGATGCTTTTGACTCATTGTAAGATGGACGTGAGTCAAGTCTCCATTTATAACCCATATTCCATAATACCCTACTCTGACGAGCTAGTCATAATGGTATTTTACATCCCACAATATAAGTAACACTTCAGATTATGATTCGATCAGGCTTCAGATTATCTCAGTCTTCTCTTTTCCTCAATTTGAATATTCTCCTAAATGACTGTAGGTCCCTTTGGGGAATAATTCTGAGAATATTTGTTTTATATATATATATTTATAAATATAAATATATATATATTTGTGGTGTGCAAGATCTTTTTAAAAGAGATCTTAATCTACTTAACAATCAGTGGATTCTGAAATGCACTGGCTTAGATCTGGTTAAGAATGGGTGCCTTTTCATTGTGGCAACGGACATGAGCCTTTTGTCCACCAGCCTTTGGTTTTCTTCTCGTCATGCAAGTCAAAACATATCGTTATGGTTTGCACATTTAATCTTGCCCTGTTCTTGAAACATCACAATCTATGCTTAACGTCATAGATTCTGACAGATCAAATCCCAACAGGTAAACATATATTGTTGCTGCCTAGGATGGTATCTTAACACTTCTTGTTTCTGAGGGATCATTTTGTCACCTGGCCTCTAAGAGGCCAGCTTTTTATAAGCTCCATTGACCCAAGGATCCCAGTTCCATGCGAAAATCTCCATTCGTCAGCCCTGGGCTTTGAGAACAGCCACCAAGGAGCTTCCCAATGATGATGATGTCCCATAAATATTGTCCTCAAAACAGGAAATACACAGGACAGCATCAGAAGGTAGGAATATATATATATTTAAATTTATGTCCTTCTGACCCATTCCGTACTACTCTATAAATACAATTCGATTTTTCCATGTAGTTACTATAGTCTGTCATCATGTTCTGGCTTTAAAAAGCCATCCTAGCAGAGTTTTAGGATTGACTCCAAATTTATTTGGCAAGATATTAAATTCCAAGGCACACCATGAGATTTATCTCATGTTAATAATTCTTCTCTATCTAGGCTTATATTTTACCAACGCCCTCCATTTCAGCATTCTTCAAACTAAACTTACCCATGTTACACTGTTCCTGCTGGTACTTATTACCAGTTGCAATGTCTCCTTTTTCATGTACGCCCTATTCAGGCTATGCAGAAATCTAACATTAATTATGATCTAGAGGCAATGAGGGAGGTTAGGAGGAGATATTTTGGAGAAAAAGCATAATCATCTAAAGAGTTCTCCATATGTAAATTTTGTGCACGGTCTCCAGGTGAAGAGAGCTAGTCTTTCTCAAGGAAGAGTGAGAGGGTGACTTCTGCTGGTAAGTTGAATACTGTTCTCAGGCATATTCACCCAAGTGTCCCTGTCCCTCTTATTAGGGTGAACATACTTCCTTGTGAGGACATGATGTTTTAAAAATAGGAATTCTATCAAACAATATATTCAGTCCTCTTTTTAATTTTGCCACGTTCAGAATTAAATACTTATCCTGATTATCAACACAATCTTCACTGCAACTGCAAAAGATGAGGGTTTCTTTTGATTCTCTTTTGCAATCCTTTAAATTTTCACAGCATGTGCATAATGGAGAATTGGCTTACCTGTACCTGCCAGTCCTTTTTAAAAAAGGTTTTTATAGCTATTAGCAAATCTAAACAACTGGCAATCCTCATTATTTCCCATTTTCCATTCCTTTCAAATGCTAGAGAGCTTTGCACAAGTAAATTTCTCTTATTCTCCCATGTCTGCTAATCCATAACAGTGAGACGTATTAGTACTTGTTGCTCTATAGCATACAAGGAGTTAATAGTACCCACTTACTGTCAGTATCAGGGTCATTGTGGCCGGCATCTGTGAGTAATCTTGTTCTAAATTTTCTCCTGAGGCTTGCCTTCTAAGACTTAAACATACAAATATTCCTCATTGTACCAAAATATCTCAAAGAAAAAAAGAGATAATACCAAATGTGTTTAGTGAAGCTCACACTTTTCAAACATTTAAGAAAGAACAAGAATAGAAAATTATATGCAAATTTTGCTCGTGAACACAGCAAAAATTCTAGACCGGTTGCAGTGACTCAGGCCTGTAATTCCAGCACTTTGGGAGGTGGAGGAGAGAGGATTGCCTGAGCCCATAGGTTCGAAACCAGTCTGGGCAGCTTGTCAAGCCCTTGTCTCTACAATAAATAAATAAAAATTCACTGGGCGTGATCGCCTGCATTTGTAGTTCCAGCTACTTGGAAGGCTGAGGTGGAAGGATCACCTGACCTCAGAAGATCGATGGTGCAGTTGTCTTGAGCATCGCCTGAGTGTCACTGCACTCTAGCCTGGGCTACAGAGTGAGACTCTGACTCAGGAAAAAAGTCCTTGATAAAACATTGACAAAATTTAGCCATGTATTAAACGGGCAGTACCTAATGATAGTGATCAAGTATATATTATCATAGAACTTAAAGAAGTTTCAGCATTTTTAAAAAAATTATCAATTTTTAAAAAAATTATAAAGATGTGGGGTACAATTCAGGGTTAGGTATACAAGCATTGATTATGCAGGGACCCTTGTTGATGAGGTGTGCCCCTCCCTCCCCTAGCAGTTTCCCTCAACTGCCAATCCCCTCCACCTCCGGACAGTTTCCCATTATTGCCAATCGCTTTCCTATAGCATTACAATTGCTCAAGGTCCTCTTATGAGTGAGAACATGGAACTCTGTTCTTTGTTTCTGTGGTAAATCACTGAGTATGATCGACTCCAAATCCATCCAGGTTGCTGCAAAGTCCATATATTTGCCGTTCTTTATAACTGCACAATATTGCATTATACACACAAAACGCATTTTTAAAATCCAATCCAGCTTTGATGGGCGACATGGTTGCTTCCATGTTTTTGCTATTGTGAATAGAGCTGCAACAAACATATGTGTGCAGGCATCTTTTTTGTAAAATGATTTGAGTTCCTCTGGGTATATTCCCAATAGGGGAATTACTGAGTCATATGGAAGGTCAATTTCTAGTTCTTTCAGAAATCGCCACACTGTCTTCTAAAGAGGTTGCACTAGTTTGCATTCCCACCAGCAATGTAGAAGCGTTCCTTATCTCTGCATCCTCGCCAGCATTTGTTATTTGTTTTATAAATGATGTACATTCTTACAGGGGTTAGGTGGTATCTCAAAGTAGTTTTGTTTTGCATTTCTCTGATGATGAGTGAGGCTGAGCACTTTTTCATGTGTCTGTTGGCTGCCCGTGTATCTTCTTTTGAGAAGTGTCTACTCATGTCTTTTGCCCACTTTTTAATGGGGCTGTTTTTTTTCCTTTCAGCTCATTTGAGTTCCTTGTAGACCCTAGATGTTAGGTCTTTGTCAAATATACAATTAGCAAATATTTTTTCCCATTCTGTGGGCTGTCTACCTACTCTCTTGATGGTTTCTTTTGCTTTGCACAGGCTTATTAGTTTGATGAGATCCTGCTTGTCTATCTTATTTCTTTATCTATTGGCCTTTAGGGTTCTGAATAGGAATTGGTTTCCAGTTCCAATTTCCTTAAGGTCATCTCCTGCATTTTCTAAGATTCTTATAGTTTGAAGTTTTATGTTTGGGTCTTTGATCCATTGAGATTTAATTTTTTTTTTTTTGAGTTGGAGTCTCACTCTGTCGCCCAGACTGGAGTGCAGTGGCCGCTCCCGGCCACCGCAGCCTCGACCTGCTGGGCTCTGGCGATCCTTCCGCCTCAGCCTTCCGAGTAGCCAGAATGACAGGCATGTGCTACCACACCTGGCTGATTTTTTGATTTATTGTAGAGATGAGGTCTTGCTGCCCAGGTGGGTCTCGAACCCGCGGGCTCAGGCAGTCCACTCCTCTCAGCCTCCTAAAGGCGCGGGATTACAGGCTGAGCCACCGAGCCCGGCTGAGATTTAATTTTTGTATATGGTGATAGGTAGGGGTCCTGTTTCAATCTTCTGTATGTGGTCAGTCAGTTTTCCCAGCACCATTTACTGAATAGATTCTCCTCTCCCTAGCGATTGTTGTTGGAGGCTTTGTCACAGATGAGTTGGCTGAGGAATTGAGGCTTTGCTTCCGGAATCTCTATGCTGTTCCATTGGTCTATGTGCCTGTTCTTGTAATAATTACTGTAGCCTTATAGTAAAGTTTGAAGTGTGGAAGTGTGATACCTCTTGCTTTGTTTTGTTTTGGCTTTTTTTTCCTGCTAAGGATTGTTTTGGCTATTTGTGGTCGTTTATGTTTCCATATGAATTGCTGTATTGCCATTTTCAGGTCTGAGAAAAATGATGTTGGCAACTTAACGGGTACTGCGTTGAATCTGTAGATTGCCTTTGGTAGGATGGACATCTTAACAATGTTGATTCTTCCTGTCTGTGAGCATGGAGTATTTGTCCATTTGTTTGTGTCTTCGTGGATTTCTTTGAGCAGTGTTTTGTAGTTTTAATTATAAAGGTCTTTCACTTCTCTGGTTAGGAAGATGTCGAGGTATTTCATCTTTTGTGTGGCTATTATGAATGGGATTGTGCTTTTAATTTGGGTCTCTGCCTGCTTGTTGTTGGTATATAGGAATGCAACTGTCTTTTGCACGTTTATTTTGTACCCTGAGATTTTGCCAAAGTCCTTTATCAGTGCAAGCAGGTTTTTGACAGATTCTCTTGGATTTTCAAGGCATAGGATCATATCATCAGTGAAGAGGGATAACTTCACTTCCTCTTTTCCTATTTGGATATGCTTGATTTCCTCCTCTTGTCTAATTCCCCAAGCTAGAACTTCCAACACAATGTTGAACAAGAGGGGTGATAGTGGGCAGCCTTCTCTTGTTCCAGTTTTCAGGGGAAATGTTTCCAGTTTCTGTCCATTTAACAATATGTTAGCTGTGAGTTTATCATAGATGGCACTTACTATTTTGAGGTATGTTCTTTTATACCTAGGTGTTTGAGGGTTTTTATCAGAAGGGATGCTGGATTTTATCAAAAGTTTTTTCTGCATCTAATGAGATAATCATGTGGTTCTTGTTTTACATCTGTTGATATATTTAATGACATTTATGATCTTGTGAATGTTGAACCAGTCCTGCATCCTGGGGATGAAGCCTACTTGGTCATGGTGGATGTTTTTTGAGATGTGTTTCTGGATCCAATTCACTAGAATCTTCTTGAGGATGTTTGTATCTATGCTCATAAGGGATATTGGCCTGTAGTTCTCTTTTTTTTAATTTTTTTATCTTTACCCAGATTGGGTATCAGTGTGATGTTAGCTTTGTAAAATGATTTGGGGAGAAGTTTGCCTTTCTCAATTGCTTGGAATACTTTCAATAAGATTGGTATCAGCTTCTCCTTATACGTTTTGTAGAATTCTGCTGGTAAATCATTTGGTCCAGGGTTTTTTTTTTTTTGTAGGTAGTTTTCTTATGACAGAGTCAATTTTCTGGGTTGTTATTGGTCTATTTAGTGTCTGAATGTCTTCTTGATTCAACCTGAGGAGGTTGTGTGATGTCAGAAAGTCCTCCATTTCATTTAGGTGATCAAGTTTGTTTCCATATAGGTGAGCATAGTAATCTCTGATAATCTTTTGTATTTCATCAGGGTCAGTTGTGATTTGATCTTTTGTATTTCTGATTGTGTTTATTTGGGCTTTTTCTTGGTCATTCTGGCTAGGGGTCCACCAATCTTATTAATTCTTTCAAAGAACCAGTTTTTTGTTTTGTCGATATTTTCTATGATATTTTTGTCTTCTATATTCCATATTTGGGTTCTTATTTAGGTGATTTGGATTCTTCTGCTAAAGTTGGGGTTTTGGTGGGCTTCTCTTTCCAGCTCCCTTAGGTGATTTGTTAGGCTCGTCACTTGTGACCTTTCTGTTTTCTTGATGTGTTCGTAGAGATATAAATTTCTCTCTGAGACCTGATTTCAGGGCATCCCAGAGGTTTTGATAAGATGTTTCTTCATTTTCATTTGTTTTCAAGAATCTTATAATTTCCTCTTTGATTTCAGCTTTGACCCCGTAGTTGTTCAGCATCATGCTGTTTAGTGTCCATGTCCTTGTGGACTTTGGGGAAAGGTTGTTGGTGTTGATACTTATTTTTATTCCACTGTGATCTGAGAATGTGCATGGCAAGATTTCAACATTATGGAATGTGTTTATGCTTGATTTATGGCCAAGGACATGATTGATCTTGGAGCATGTTCCATGTGGTGATGGGTAGAATGTATATTCTGTTGTTGGGTGGAATAATCTGTAGATATCTATTAAGTCCATTTGGTCGAGTGTCAGGTTTAGGTTCTAGATCTCCTTGTTGATTTTTTGCCTCAATAATATATCTAAGATTGTCAGTGGGGTATTCAAGTCCCCTGCTATAACAGTGTTAGAGTCAATTTCTTTTTTTAGTTTATTTAGTAGTTGCTTTACAAATGCTGGTGCTTCTGTGTTGGGTGCATATGTCTTTAGGATGGATATATCTTGTTGATGGATTGAATCTTTTATCATTATGTAGTGTCCTTTTGCATCTTTTTAAGTTTTTGATAGCTTAAATGTTGTTTTGTCTGATATTAAGAGCATAACTCCTGCCTTCTTTTGTGACCCATTTGCCTGGAAACTCATTTCCATTCTTTAACTTTGAGTCTTTGTGTGTCCATTGTGGTGAGATGAGTCTCCTGGATGCAGCAAATAATTGGGTCATGGTTTCTTATCCAGTTTGCCATTCTGTGTCTTTTCAGTGGTTCATTTAGTCCATTCACAATCAGGCTGATTATTGAGATGTGATTGTTTCTCCCTGTCATGAGGTTCTTATAATGTTTTTTCTTTGTTTGCTTGCTTTCTTTTGGCTTGGGGTTAATGTATATGTGTGTGTTTTCAAGTCTTGTGCTGTATTCTCTGTTTTTTCTGTGCTCTGCTGTTCTCTTGGGAAGTGTGTGGTCATTCTATTTTTTCTTTCTTCTGTGCTTAATACTTTTTTTTTGAATTGGAGTCTCACTCAGTCGCCCAGACTGGAGTGCAATGACTGCTCCCAGCCACTGCAGCCTCAACCTGCTGGGCTCCAGCGATCCTTCCGCTCAGCCTTCCAAGTAGCTGGAACTACAGGTGCGCGCTACCATGCCCGGCTCATTTTTAAAAATTTATTGTAGAGATGAGGTCTCGTCAAGTTGCCCAGGCAGGTCTCGAACTCCGCAGGCTCAGGCAATCCACTCACCTCAGCCTCCCAAAGCGCGGGATTACAGGCTGAGCCATCGAGCCCGGCTGCTTAATACCTTTTTAAGTGTCTCCTGTAGAGCTGGTCTGGAAGCTGCATAATCTCTTAGGGATTGGATGTCTGGGAAAGATTTTAATTCTCCATCACTGATGAAGCTGAGCTAGTTGGATAGAAAATTCTTGGTTGAAATTGTTTTTCTTTGAGGACATCGAATATAGAGCTCCAGTCCCTTCTTGCTTGTCGTGTTTCTGCCGATAAGTCTGATGCTACTCTGATTGATTTTCCCTGGTAGCTAGTCTGACCTTTCTCTCTTGCTGCCTTTAGGATTTTTCTTTTGTGCCTACTTTGTGTAGGTGAATTATTATGTTTCTAAGGGTTGGACTTCTCATTTGATGTCTTGTGGGGGTTCTCTGTATCTCTTGTGCTTGACTGGTCACATCTCTGGTGAGATGGGGAAAGTTCTCTTGGATATATCCTGGAATACTTGCTCCAAGTTGTTCACCATTTCCCTTTCTTCTTCTGGGATACCAATCAGGTGTAGGTTCGGTCTTTTGATATAATCACATATCTCTTGCAGGCTTTGTTCTTTTTTTCTGAGTCTTCTTTCTATGCTTTTTACAAATCAGGTTAATTCCATGTTCTGGTCTTCAAGTTCTGAGATTCTTTCTTTAGCTAGATTAATTCTGCTTTCCATGCTTGTCATCTTTTTATTTATTTCCTGGATGAAATGTTTTATTGCCAAAACCTCTGTTATAAGTTCTTTCAGTGTTGCATCCAATCTTTCTTGAGTCTTAGTCACTCTTTCCATCCATTCCCTAATCCCTTCATATTCTGGGGACAGTCATTGGTGACTTCCATTGTTTGGGCACCAAGGTCTGATTTTTCATGAGTCTTATCTTTGGTAACTTATAATTGCCTGAGGCCTTCCTTTGTTGTTGTTGTTGTCGTCTCTCATTTGTGACAGATCTCTTGTTTTCTCTTTAGTTCTGTTATTCAGTGTCAATGGGAGAGACTTTCCCTTCTCATTCCTCTATTCTTCCTTGATCCAGGCTCTGGATTTGTTCTATGTTGAAATAGGATGGGAAGCTTTGCGGTCTCTCGTAGTTTTTGAAATTCGAATAAAGTATGGGATGGGGTGCTAGGAATCAGAAACTACTTGCAAATTAAAATGCTGACTTTTTGTGGCATGTGTTCCCTGAGACCTGCACCCCAACACCACTCTACATGATGATGCAAAGCAGAAACCAATGCAAAAGCAATTGAACACATACACACACACACCCCAAAACAAAATGGAATAACAACAAAACAAACAACAAAAAACTCCCCAAGAAACCAAACACAAACACACTAGCACAAAGTATATAGAGAAGAAAAACAGAAAGACTGGAGGAAAATAAAAAAAAATAAAGAGGATTCAAGTCGAACCCTCGCACATATATTGACACACATCTTAAACAATAAAAAATGAATATTAAAAAAATCCAGAGGAACAAAAGAGCAAAAACCAACAACAACAAAATTGAAAGATGAATACTCAATCATTCATATATACACATAAACAGAAAATGACAAATAGAAGAAAGGAACAAAAAAAGAAAAGAAAAAATTGGGGGTGGAGTTCAGATCAAACCCTCACATACACATTCATGCACAAAAGAAAATTATTTTATTTTTTTAATTTTTTTTGAGTTGAAGTCTCACTCTGTCGCCCAGACTGGAGTGCAGTGGTCGCTCCCGGCCACCGCAGCCTCGACCTGCTGGTCTCCGGCATTCCTTCTGCCTCAGCCTTCCGAGTAGCGGGAATTACAGGCATGCATTACCACGCCCAGCTGATTTTTTGATTTATTGTAGAAATAAGGTCTGGCTGCCCAGGCAGGTCTCGAACCCACGGGCTCAGGCAATCCACTCACCTCAGCCTCCCAAAGGCACGGGATTACAGGCTGAGCCACCGAGCCTGGCTAAGAAAATTATTTTTAAAATAGATGACCAAACAAACAGTCAAAAAAATTTTAAGAATTAAAAAATAATTGAAAATTAGAAACAAAAACAAAAACAAAACCTGCCCTCTTGTTACAGGCTCTGTAATTTTTCCTCTAATCAGGTCTCTCCTGCAGAGCCACCTCTTTCACCTTCTCCTTGGGGAACTAAGCAGGGAAGGAGGAGGGGCAGTGGAGGTAGGTGGGCTGCAGTCCTCCCCTCCCACTCTCATAAGATCAGGGAGATCTCCTGCCACGTGGAGGTCAAGACTGTCACTTCCCCAGGTATGTACTCTCACTGGGATGCCCCAGCCAGGCTTGTCCTGGAATGGAGCTCTCCTATCGTGACTGACGTCCAGTCTTTGCCTGGGTTTGTCCCTCTCAGTCATGGCCCAGCTGTGAGGGTCTGACGTTCAGAGGATTGCTGGGGAGGAGGGGGTTTGGGTCAGCCCTGGACCCACCACTGATCTCTCTGGGGTTCTTCTTCATCTTTTTTTGGCCACACCCTTTGTCCATGCCTGGATCAGGGTCGGGGGTGGGGCACCTAGAACTCCGCACTGGTCAGGTCCCTCTGAAGTTTGTGTTCTCAGGCTATTCCCTCTGGGCCACCATCAATCCCTGAGTAGTTGATCCACCAGTCACAGAGATTGGGTCTGTTGCTCCATGGTGAGCAAGTCGGAGCTCTTTCCTGCTCCGCCTTCAAGATGGTGGTGGGATGCCTCTCTTGTCCTCTTTCATGGGAACTTGCCTCTGGACTCCATCCACAGCCTCTGCCAGTGCCCTGCCAGGTGCTGAAGTGGTGAGGCAAAGCCAGGAGTCGCAGTCTCTCTCTTGCTTCAAAGGTGAGGAAAAGCCTGAGGCGATAGTTTCTCCCTGCCGCTTTTTCAAAGGAAAACTGCTGTCTGTTTAAAAAAAACTGGTGCTCTGCTTCTGCAACCTGGTAACAGCCAGGGATGAAGCAGAGAAGCTGCAGCACCAGCTGTTGCACCAGGGGCCTGGCCACCCTCTCACGAGCCCCACTCAGACAGTCTCTCCCAGCATTTTCTTCCCAGGGAGGGTTTGTTGATTTAAAAAAAAAGAAAAGAAAGAAACAGATAAAGGCACCAGGCTTCTGCAATCCAGGAGCCCCTAGGGTCCAAGCCCAGATGCTGTGGTACCAGCCACTGCATCAGGAGAGCCCTGGATGCCTGCTCCCTACCCTCACTCAGCACACAGGCAAGATTTTCCATACACTCACTCATTCACATGGGGACTTGCATATCCGGCTGGCTCGGCTGCCATCTTCCCAACTCCCCCCGCAAAAAATTATCAATATTATCTCAACAAACTAACAAAGCAAAATTTCATACTATCATCCTAACAGATTCAGAAAAATTATCCTATAAAATATAATATTCATTCATGATAAAAATCTGCTTAGAAATTTTAAAAAGAAGGTAACCTTGAGGGATTGTTTGTTTTTGTTGTTTTGAGTTGGAATCTTACTCTGTCACCCGGGCTGGAGTGCAGTGGTATGCTCATGGCCACCACTGCCTCGACCTCCTGGGCTCTGGTGATCCTTCTGCCTCAATTTCCAAGTAGCTGGAATTACAAGTGCATGCTACAACATTTGGCTATATATTTTCTTTCTTTCTTCTTTCTGTAGAGATGCGGTCTTACTAGGCTACCTAGGTTGGTCTCTAACTTCTAGGCTCAAGCAATCCTTCTGCCTCATTTGGGATTTTGATGGGTATTGCATTGAGTCTATAAACAGCAATGAGTAGTATTGGCATTTTGTCAGCATTGTCTCCCACTCCATGAACATGGAATGTATTTCCATTTATTTTGGAATGTATTTCCATTTATTTCTCTGTTTAGCTTTTTCATCAACATTTTGATTTTTTCAGTATGTAAGTCTTACACCTCCTCAGGTACATTTATTTCTTGTTTTTTATTTTATTTTATTTTTTATGAATTGGATTGTATCCCAATTTCCTTTAGCGGTAACTCATTGTTGGTGCATAGAAATGCATCTGATTTTTGCATGCTGATTTTGCATCCTGCAGCTTTATTGAATATTTCCATTGGTTTTAACGGTCTTTTGTTTCAGAAATCTTTAGTTTTCTATACACAAGTTCATGACATCTGAAAACATAATTCATTTATTTTTTGCCTAATTTTTCTAGATAAGATTTTAGTTGGTACTATATTGAATAGAATTGATGACAGTGGGTATTCTTGTCTTGTTCCTGATAGTAGAGAAAAAAATTTTGGTTTTGCACCTTTGATAATTATGTTAATTTTGGGCTGTTTAAAAATATATGCTGAAGTAATTTCTCTGTATTATTAGCTTTTTTAGAGTTTTTACTATAAAATGCTGTAGATTTATTTTTGTGCAATTGTTGATAAGACTATATGATTTTTATCATTTATTCCGTTAATGTGGTATATCATACTAGTTGATTTTCATGTGATTTGCAGCCCAAAGATTATTCCCATTCGGTCACAGTGTGTGATCCTTTTAGTGTGCTGTTGAGTTGGATTTGCTAGTATTTTGTTTTGTTAAAGATGTTTGCATCTATATTTTTCAGATACATTGGACCATAGTCTTCTTTTCTTGTGATGTCTTTTTCTGTATTCAGTATCAGGGTGGCTGGCTTAAAAAATATGTTTGAAAGTGTTCTCCTCTCTGCTCAATTTACTGGAAGGTTTTGAGAAGAATTGGCATTAATTCTTCTTTAAATGTTTGATATACTTCACTAGTGAAGCAACTTTCCCATGGGCTTGTGGGGTTTTTTGGGTTGTATTTGGTGAGGGGGCACTGTTATTTATTACTGATGCAATCACTTTTCTTACTAGATATGGATTGATTCTGACATTCCGTTTCTTCATGATTCAGTCCTGGTAGGTATCTAGAAATTTATTCATTTATTCTAGGTTGTGCAGTTTGTTAGTGTATAATTATTCATAATAGGCTCATACAACACTTTTTATTTCTGTGGCATCAACGTTGTAATGGCTTCTCTTCATTTCTGATTTTATTTATTTAGGTCTTTTATTTTCTTAGACTAGTTAAAAATGTGTCAACGTTATGTTTTCAGAAAACCAACTTTTACTATCATTGATTTATTTTTTTTATTTGCTATTCTGTTGAATTCTGCTTTAATCTATAATTCCTTGTTTCTGTTAACTTTGAGCTTAGCTTGTTTTTCTTTTTCTAGTTTCTTGAGATGTAAAGTCAGATTTTTAAATGTTTGGTATTTATTCTTTTTTAAAATAAGTGTTCATCACTATAAGCTTCCCTTTAAGTGCTGATTTGGCTGAAATTCATAAGCTTTGGAATGTTGTGTTTTTATTTCTGTTTAATTTCTTTTCTTTTTTTTTTTTTTTTGAGTTGGAATCTCACTCTGTTGCTCAGACTGGAATGTAGTGACATGCTCCGGGCCACTGCAGCCTCCACCTGCTGGGCTCTGGCGATCCTTCCACCTCAGCCTTCCAAGTAGCCGGAACCAGAGGCACGCGCTACCACGCCAGTCTAATTTTTGATTTTTTGTAGAGATGAGGTCTTGCCAAGTTTCCCAGGTGAGTCTTGAACCCTCGGGCTCAGGCAGTCCACTCACCTTGGCCTCCCAAAGCGTGGGATTACAGGCTGAGCCACCGAGCCCGGCCTAATTTCTTTTTTGATCCATTGGTTGTTCAACGATGTATTGTTTAGTTTGCTTATATTTGCAAATTGTCCAGTTTTCTTCCGCTGTTGATTTCTACTTTCATTCCATAGTGCTCAGAAAATGCCCTTGGTATGACTTCTAATCTTCTTACACTTGTTAAGCCTCGATTTGCAGCCTAAAATGTAGATATCTTGGAGAATAGTCCATGTCTGCTGGAGAATAATGTATATTCTTCTGCTACTGGATGAATGCTTTTTTTTTAACGTCTGTTAGTCCATTTAGCCTGCAGTGTTGTTCAAGTCTGCTGTTTTTTGGTTCATTTTCTGTCTGATTGTTCTATTCATTGTATAACAGGGTATTAAAATCTTCTACTATTAATATATTATACCCATTTCTCTCTTCAGTTATGACAACGTTCATGCCATACTGTATCTATGGGTGTCTGATGTTGGGTGCATGTATTTATAACTATTGTATCTTCCCAGTAAATTGACATTTTTTTAATTATATAATGGTCTTTGTCTCTTGTAACAGATTTTGACTTAATGTCTTTTATCATTGATATAACTGTAGCCACCTTTTCTCTCTTTTAGTTACCATTTGCAATAGAATATATTTTTCATCTCGGGGATGTCGTTGTTATTGTTGTTGTTTTAAATCCATTCAGTCACTTTATGTATTTGTATTAGGGAGTTTATTGACATTTAAACCAATTACAGTCATGTATGGCATAATGATATTTTGGAGCTCATATACAACAGTAAACCCATAAGCACCTTAATGGACAGGAGGCTCAAGACTGACAATTAGAAACAACCAGTGTGCGCCTCTCTTGTGAAGAAGAAACAAAACAGGGAGCAAATAACACCTTCCAAGCAGGGCGTCCAAGAATGTATCTTGGGACTCACCAGATAAGCAATGAGCCTCATGGAAAGCAGATAGGAGTGAAATCAGACAGCTTACTGAGCCAGACCCACAATACAGCCGTGGGAAATCCTCTAACACGGTGAAAAGGTGAGTGAGAAACCCGCAGTTCCCACACCACCCCTGCGGATTCTTGTCATCTAAGTCCCGGGAGAGCCCTGGGCCCCAGACCAACATTGAGTCCCACCTGGCAAGTGTGCAGTCATTACCCAAGTCCATGCTGAACCCCTCAGGCCATTGATTCCTGTGCATTTCAGCATCAGCCACCTCTGCCCTGCCAAGGAAGAAGGCTTAGCATTCGTCTGGAGAATGGCAGGTCTTCACAACTGTGGCAGGCACCAAGGCAGGCTATGGCCCCTGGGTCTGGGAGGAGGCAGCCCAGCCCAGTGGAATCCCATGCCCCAGCAAGGACTCTGCTGCTGAAATACACAAGAGAATGTAGGAGATGGGCTGTCCTTTCCCAGCCCCATCTTGGCTGCTTCCTTTCAGAAGTGGATCACCTGCACCTGGCCAGCAGACAGTTCTTTGGCAGGCTGCTAGGGTGGCTGTTGGCAGCCGCTGAAGCTCCCTGCCCCGGTCAACTAGGGTCAAGAACGAGCAGCCACGCAAGGCTTTCCACATGTGTTCCCTAACACAAACTTTGTAGCTGGAATAAACTGGACAGTAAGCTGCTAGGGTGCCCCTTACACTCCCCCATCTCAGCTGCTTCTCCCAAGCCAAGATGCAGGTCACCTGCCATTGGCCTGCAGAGCGCACAGGGTCCCCCTGAATGCTGTGGTAGAGACTCACCAATCTTCAGAGAGTCCAGAGGCCAGAACTCCTTGGAACGTGGCATCTTCTCTGCAGCAACCATCATCAGTTGCTGAAGCTTCCTGTCCCCCGTAGCCCAGGACCAGGATAGAGGAGTCACCCCAGGCCTATGCGTGCATCTTCCAAAGCTGTAAGAGTTCCCCTAATGAAGTGACTGGACCAGCAGACAGCACGGAGACCCCATGTATGCCTGAACAATGCAGACAAAGCTCCCCGGGTCCTCTGAAGGCCCAGTCAACTGCAGCACACCCTTGGGTGCTGGTCCTCACTTTTAAGAGCCATCTACAGACATGAAGTCTGAACTACACCTTGTTGCAGCCAAGGGGTCTGTCCTTTGTACTGGATCTTTGTAAGCACCCAGCAATGAAGTGAACTGACCGTACTCAAAATACACCAAAGTCATACCTATAAGAGGAAACAAAACAAAACAAACAAACAAACAAACAAAAACAAATAGAAAGGTCCATTTCAAAGATAGCAAACTCAGTATAAAAGAAAGACAGAGCGAGAGAGAGATGGGAAGAAATCAGCACAAGTACTCTGGCAACAGAAAAAGCCAGAGTGTGTTGTTGCCTTAAAATCAATAATCCAGTTCCCAAGCAATGGATCCCAAAGAGAATAAATCGTTCTTAATGATAGGCAGAGAATTCAGAATATAAATGGAAAAGCAGCTCAATGAGATCCAAGAGAAAGTGGCTATGCAAATCAAAGAAGCCATGAAAACAGTCCAAGAATTGAATGCTGACATGGCCATTCGAAGAAAGAATCTAACTGAATTTCTTCTGAATTTCTAACTGAATTTCTAACTGAATTTCTTCTGAATTTCTAACCACCACACCCAGCTATTTTTTTTTAATTGTAGAGATGAGGTCTCACCAAATTGTTCAGACTGGTCTCGAATCTGTGAGCTCCAGCACTCCTCTCACCTCGGCTTCCCAAAGTACTGGGATTATAGGTGTAAGCCACTGCGCCTGTCCTTCCTCAAGAAAAGCACCAAGAGGAACCCTTAAGACCACACAAATACATAGAAACTAAACAACGTGTTCCTGAACTATTTAGGGTAAACAATGAAATCAACATAGAATTAAAATACTTCTTTGAAATAAATGAAAATAAAGACAAAACTTACCAAGACCTCTGGGATTCTTTAAAAGCAGCACTAAGAGGAAAATGTATAATACTCCATGCCCACATTAAGAAAATAAAAAGATTTCACATAAACAACCTAATGTCCCACTGAGATAATTAGAAAAACAAGAACAAACTAAGCCCAGAGCTAGCAGAAGGAAAGAAATAAAAAATCAGGGAAGAACTAAACAAAATTGCGATAAAAAAATACAAAGAATCAACAAATCAAAAAGTTATTTCATTGAAAGAATAAACAAGATTGACAGACCACTGGCAAGATTAATAAAGAGAGAAGCCAGACTCGGTGGCTCAGACTGTAATCCCACGCCTTTGGGAGGCTGAGGGGAGTGGATTGCCTGAGCCCGTGAGTTTGAGACCCGCCTGGGCAGCGAGACCTCATCTCTACAATAAATCAAAAACTCAGCTGGGTGTGGTAGCGCATGCCTGTAATTCCAGCTACTCAGAAGGCTGAGGCAGAAGGATCACCGGAGCCCAGCAGGTAGAGGCTGCGGTGGCCGGGAGTGGCCACTGCACTCCAGTCTGGGCGACAGAGTGAGACTCCAACTCAAAAAAAATTAAATTAAATTAAAGAAAGAAAGAAAGAGAGAGAGAAAGAGAGAGAAAGAGAGAGTGCATCCAAACAATACTATAAGAAATGAAAAGGCAATGTTACAACCAGCCTCAAAGAAATACAAAGGATTATCAGAAATTATCATAAACATATGTATGCATATAAGCTATAAAAGCTAGAAGAAATGAATAAATTCCTGGAAATATACAACCTACCAAGATTGAAACAGGAAGAGATTTAAAGCCGGTACAGACCAAAAGCAAGCTTCAAAATCGAATTAGGAATAAAGGATCTACCTACCAAAAAGATGCCCACCCTGATAATGACTCATACCCGAATTCTACCAGATGTACAAGGAAGAGCTGGTACAAACCCTTACCGAAACTATTCCAAACAATCAAAGCAGGGGGACTCCTCCCTGACTCATTGTATGAAGCCAATATTTTCTTGATATAAAAATCTGGCAGAGACACAACAAAGAAAAAAAACTACAGGCCAATATGCCTGATAAACATAGATGTGAAAATCCTCAACAAAATACTAGCAAACTGCGTAGAGCAACACATCAAGAAGATCATTCACCATGATCAGGTGGACTTTATTCTAGGATGCAAGGTTGGTTCAACATATGCAAATCAATGAATATAATTCACCACATAAAATTAAAAACAAGACCCACATGATCATCTCAATAGATGCAGAAAAAACAACTGATAAAATCCGACATCTCTTCATGATAAAAAACCTTCAAACTTCAACCTTCACTGTAGGAACATACCTCAAAATAATAAGAACCACCTATGTCAAAACCACAGTTAACATCATACTGAATAGACAGAATTTGGAAGAAATCCCCCTAAAAACTGAAATGAGACAAGGATCTCCACTTTCACCACTCCTATTTAACCTAGTGCTGAAACTCCTAGCCAGAGCAATCAGGAAAGATACAGAAATAAAAGGTATACAAATAGGAAAAGAGTAAGTCAAATTATGTTCCCTCACAGATAACATAATTCTATATCTAGAAAACCTTGAAGATGATACAAAAAGACACCCATATCGTATAAGCAACTTCAGAAAATTCTTGAGATTAAAAAAAAAATTGATACTGAAAAAGTAGTTGCATTTCGATACTCAACAACATTTACTCTTGAGGACCAAATCAAGAAACACAATCCTATTTACAATAGCCACCAAAAACAAAAACAAAACAAAACAAAAAAAACCAAAACCTGAGAATACATCTAACAGAGGAGTTGAAAGATCTGTACAAGGACACTACAGAGCACTGCTAAAGAAAAAACTCAGAGATGACATGAACAAATGGAAAAACATTCCATAATCATAGATTGGAAAAACCAATATCACTAAAATGTCCATACTGCCTAAAGCAAGCTGCAGATTCAACACAATCTTTATCACTCTACCAGCATCTCTTTTCACAGAGTTAGAGAAAACAATATTTAAATTCATATGGAGCTGGGCTCCGTGGCTCAGCCTGTAATCCCGTGCCTTTGGGAGGCTGAGATGAGTGGATTGCCTGAGCCCACGGGTTCAAGACCCGCCTGGGCAGCAAGACCTCATCTCTACAATAAATCAAAAAATCAGCCGGGCGTGGTAGCACGCGCCTGTAATTCCGGCTACTTGGAAGGCTGAGGCGGAAGGATCGCTGGAGCCCAGCAGGTCGAGGCTGCGGTGGCCGGGAGCGGCCACTGCACTCCAGTCTGGGCGACAGAGTGAGACTCCAACTCCAAAAAAAAAAAAAAAAATTCATATGGAAGCAAAGGAAAGCCTGAATAGCTAAAGCAATCCTAGGCAAAATGACTAAAGCTGACAGCATCACATTACCCGACTTCAATTTTTACTACAAGGCTCCAGTAGCCAACACGGGATGGTATTGTTACAAAAATAGACACAGAAAAAATGGAGTACAACAGAGACCCAGAAATGAAGCTGCTGACCTACAGCCTACTGCTTTTTGACAAAGTTGAAAAAAAGAAACATTGGAGAAAGAAATCCCTATTCAATATATGGTGCTGAGAAAGCTAACTAACCATAGCAGAAGAATGAAGATCAAACCCTTCCTCCCTCCATATACATAAATGGACTCAAGGTGAATTAAATACTTAAATGTAAGACTTCAAACTAAAAATTTTAAAACAAAGCCTAGGAAATCCTCCTCTGGACATGGGTCTAGACAACAAAATCATCACCAAGTCCTCAAAAGCAAATGCAGCACACTAAAAAATGGACAAGTGGGACCTAATTAAACTAAAGAGCTTATGCACAGCAAAATAACCCATCAAAAGAGTAAAGAGGTCATCTACAGAATGAGAGAAAAACATTTGCAAACTACGCATCCGCCAAAAGAATAATATTAAGAAGCTATAAAGAATTCAAGTGAATGGGCAGGAAAAAAAAAACTCATTGAAAAGTGAACAAAGGACACGAACAGACACTTCTAAGGAAAATGAAGTTCATATATATAATGGAATATTACATAGTCATAAAGAAAAACAAAATTATGCACTTTGCAGCAACTTGGATAGACTTAGAGTCTATAATACTGGGTCATCTACCATAGAAACAAAACTGAGTACCATATGTTCTCACTCATAAGCAAACCTTGAACAATTATCATAATACTACAAGAAAGGGCTTGTCAGTAGTGGCAACCTGCAGGGGAGGGACACACCTCATCAATAAGGGTTCCCAAACTTCACCTGCATGGTGATCACTTATATACGCAACTCTGAATCGTACCCCACATCTTTAAGATAAAAATAATAATTAAATATAAATAAATAGATACCTTTAATTTCCAGAGAAATACAAATCAAAACCACAAGGGGATACTCTTTGACAGAGTCTGAATGACAATTATTAAAAAGTCAAAACAACTGGTGCTGGCAATGTTGTTCCCTTTACGGGAAACACTGGTAGCAGTGCAAGCTAGTCCGGCCCCTATGGAAAACAGCTTGGAGATTTCTCAAAATATATGTCTCTAAAAATAGATTTACCATTTAACCCAGCAATTTCACTATTGGGTATATACTCAAAGGAGCACACATTTTTCTACTGAAAAGACAGCTGCACTCATATTTGTCACAGCACTGTTGACAACAGCAAAAACGGAGAACCAACCTAGGTGCCCAAGAAGAGTGGACCATATAAAGAAAATGCGATCCATACACATCAAGGAAACCACATAGCCATAAAGAAGAATGAAACCCTGTCCTTCGTGGCAACGTGGATGCAGCTGGAGGCCATTCATCCAAACAAATTAACACAGAAATAGAACAACAAATGCCACATGTTCTCGTAAGTGGGAGCGGAACATGGTACACACAGACATGAAGAGGGCCACAATGGACCCTGGAGACAACCAAAGGGGTAGGAAGGAAGAGGACAAGTACCCATGGTACCCAGTTGGGTACCATGCTCACCATTTAAGTCGTGGACTTACTAGAAACCCAAAACTCTCCATCACACAATAACTTTATCATAAACTTGAGCATGTACCTCTTGAATATAAAGTAGAAAAAAAAAAGATTAGAACAGAGCTGAAAAATTTCTATGATCTAGTGATGTTGTAGTCATCATAGCATCATTGTGCAACAGGTTACTCAGGTGTTTGCAGTGATGTTGGTATAAACAAACATACTGCTGCATGTCATATAAAAATCCAACACACACAATTATATACAGTACATAATACTTGATGACAAATGGCTAAGTTACTGGCTTATGTGTTTGTTAGATTATATTTTTTTTATTATTTTAGCATGAACTCCTTCTACTAAAAAGAAAGGTAAAAAAGAAAACTGTATACCATCTTCTGGCAGATTTTTCAGAAGGTATTCCAGAAGAAGGTATATTATCATAGAAGATGACAGTTCTAACTGTGTTATCATAAAAGATGACAATTCTATGTGTGCCCTTCCAGCAGGACAAGATACGGACGTGAGAAACAGTGATTTTGGCTATCTTGACCCTAGGTAGGCCTAGGTTCGGTGTGTGTTTGTATGTTAGTTTTTAACAAAAATGTTTAAAAATTAAAAACAGAAAAGTTGTTTTAAAAAATTTGTAAAATTAGGGCAACCCCCTCAGGTTACCTCCCACTGTGGGATCTTTTTCTCCTTTCAATAAATTCTGCTCCCCCCACACAAAAAAATTTATGTAATTAGTTATAAAGACATATTTTTGTATAGCTGCACAATGTGTCTGTGTTTTCAGCTAAATGTTATTACAAAAGAGTCAAAAAGTTAATAAAAATAAAACATTTATGAAATGTGACAGTAAGCTAAGGCTACCTTTTTTCTAATGTTTAATTTCTTTGTTGAAATGTTTATTTTGCCACATATTGTTTTCCTGAACACATTGAGCATGTTTATGGCGGTTATTTTGAATTCTCTCTCTGGTAATTTATATGTATCTCTGCTTCATTAAGGTTGATTTCTGGAGATTTATTTTGTTCCTGTGTTTGAACTATGTTTCTGCGTTTCTTCCTTTTCCTTGCCTCTTTATGTCGGTATCTATGCATTAGAAAAAATGCTAGCCGGGCTTGGTGGCTCAGCCTGTAATCCCGCGCCTTTGGGAGGCTGAGGTGAGTGGATTGCCTGAGCCCGCGGGTTCGAGACCCGCCTGGGCAGGCGAGACCTCATCTCTACAATAAAAAATAAAAAAAAAAATTAGCCAGGCGTGGTAGTGCGCGCCTATAATTCCAGCTACTTGGGCTGAGGCGAAAGGATTACCGGAGCCCAGCAAGTTGAGGCTGAGGGGGCCGGGAGCGGCCACTGCACTCCAGACTGGGTGACAGAGTGAGACTCCAACTCAAAAAAAAAAAAAAAAAAACAAAAAACAAAAAAAAAAAGAAAAGAAAAAATGCTATTTTTTCCAGTCTTTATAGATTGGACTCAGATATGAGAACTTTATCAATCAACCCAGCCAGCACTTGTATGGACCTCTCAAACCTTCACAGTTATTCAAACCACTATTTTTGTTCTAGTGGTCTCCAGGTGTCTAGAGTAATTCAGATCTTGTCAGCACTCTAAGACAGGTGAGACAGAAACCAATCTCCAGAGTAGCACTTGGATAAGTCAGACCTTCGAATCCCCAGTCGGCCTCTTTCCTTTCCAGAGAAGCCGGGGTTTGATTTTTTTCCTCTGGCTTTGTGGTGAGCTGGATCAGGGATGGTGGTTAGTGCTTACATGCTACTTCAACCCCCTTCTTTGTTCTCAGTGAACCAGGCATCTGGAATATACCGGTTCTGGCAGAGCTTTTAGACGAAGCTAGTCCCTTGAGCATTAACCCCCAAATTTGGAACCCAGGGCACATAGTCCAACTCTTTCCCTTCCCAGGGAGAGGCTGGACGTCAGTTTCCTCTCTCCCCACATTCCCTGTGTGTAGAGCCAAGGGGCAAAGCTGTGGTGAGTGTCCACATGCCAGTTCAAACTACCTTCTTATCCTTGCATGCCGCCGGGGTCTAACCTATGCAGGCTTCTGTCAATGCTTTGAGACAGAGAGATAAAAGTCAGTGTCTTAGGTAGCTCCCCACAAAGTTGATGCACTGGGTAGGCTGTCCAACTATTTTCTTACTCAGGGAGAGGCTGGGAGCCGAGGGGAATTCTTTCTTCACCCACTCATTCTGTACTAAGCCAAGGGGAGGAATTTTGGTGACTGACTGCATGCTTGTTCCCGCCACTGCCAGTCTACTCCACAGCCCCCAGTGCCAGGTCCCATCAGCACTCCAAGGCAGGAAAGATAGAAGTCAGTCCTTTGGGCAGTATGGAGAAGGGACAAGATGTTGAATGTGCTGTTCAACTCTTTCCACCCTCAGGGAGAGGCTGGGAGCTGGGGGTCTCCACTTAATTGTAAGCAGCATGCTGTGTCAGAGTGGGGGTGATGGTGAGAAGGTATCTCCAATTGTCCTGCTGATTTAAATGTGACTGGTTTTGCACTCGTTCATGGTGCAGGAGCTTCCCAACTAGTTTCTGGATTTCTCACACCCCCCCAAATGATCTGTGTCTTGCCACTGAATCCGTGTGTGGAGGGTCGGGGGGGGGGAGGAGAGTCCAGGATTTCCCATTTTATCTTCTTGTGGACATCACTTGAAAGTAGTTTTGAGCCAGGCTCGGTGGCTCAGCCTGTAATCCCGCGCCTTGGGAGGCTGAGGTGAGTGG
>NW_007252063.1:1836640-1877859 GCF_000164805.1 Carlito syrichta
GCACTCCAGTCTGGGCGACAGAGTGAGACTCCAACTCAAAAAAAAAAAAAAAATTAAATCTGGCAGTTTCCCTCAACTGCAAATCCCACCCCTCTTCGCCTGGCATTTTCCCACTACTGCCAATCCCTTTCTTATAGTATCATAATTGTTTAAGGTCCGCTTACGAGTGAGAATATATGGTACTCTGTTCTTGGTTTCTGGAAGAGATCACTGAGTATGATCAACTCTAAATACATCCAAGTTGCTGCAAAGTCCATGTGTTTGTCCTTCTTTATGGCTGCATGATATTCCATTGTGTATATGTACCACGTTTTTTAATACAGTCTAGCTTTGATGGGCAGCATGGCTGGTTCCATGTTTTTGCTATTGTGAATAGAGCTGCAACAAACATGCGTGTGTAAGTATCTTTTTTTGTAGAATGCTTTGAGTTCCTCCAGGTATATTCCCAATAGGGGAATTGCTGGGTCCTATGGAAGGTCAATTATTAGTTCTTTCAGAAATCACCAGTACCACCTAACCCTAGAAAGAATGGCCAACATGAATAAAACAAACAACAACAGATGCTGGTGAGGATGTGGAGAGACCTTAAGATGCCCCTCAGGACTTGTTGGGGAAGACTCTTAAGAGGGGAAATCAAGACTTCTAGAGTTTGGACATTACTGTCATGGTGACATGCTCAGTCTTTGGAACCAGACTGCCTGGGTTTGAATCTTCCTTTGCCAATTGTAACTTGTACAAGTTTCTTAACCCTTATTCATGAAATCCTCATTCCTGAGATAGGAATTATCATAGATACCCTGTAAATTACTTGTATAAATAAATTATTTGTATTTTAAACATATTTTGAAAGAATATGACTGAAGCACTAAGAACAGTACTTGGAACCTATTCAAATATCAGCTATTGCCGGGCTCGGTGACTCAGCCTGTAATCCCGCACCTTTGGGAGGCTGAGGTGAGTGGATTGCCTGAGCCCGCGGGTTCGAGACCCGCCTGGGCAACTTGGTGAGCCCGCATCTCTACAATAAATCAAAAATTAGCCGGGTGTGGTAGCGCACGCCTGTAGTTCCAGCTACTCGGAAGGCTGAGGCGGAAGGATCGCAGGAGCCCAGGAAGTCGAGGTTGCGGTGGCCGGGAGTGGCCACTGCACTCCAGTCTGGGCGACGGAGGGAGACTCCAACTCAAAAATAAATAAATAAATATATATATATATATCAGCTATTATTATTTTCATTTCTAGTCTTAGTCAGGGAGTCTTGAATTTATATGGGTATAAGGAATCCAGACTAATTCATGAGGAATCCAGACTCATTTCAGAGAAAGATATCTGACAATCAAGTCTAACACAATTAATACATGATAAAGCAAAGATAGAGGTAAGTGCCTTGAAAGCACAAGTGAAGGGATTGAGTTTTTTTTTTTTTCTTTTTCTTCTATCCACATTAAAAAAGAAACTGAGACAGAATTTGCCTGTGGTGAAATGCAATTTCCATGAATGCAACCATCACCTTAGTCAGGATAGCTAGGCAACCATCACCTTAGTCAGGATAGTAAGCATTTTCTTCGCACCAGAATATTTCCTTGTACCCTTTTCTTTCAGTCCCCACCTTCCATAGCCAAACATTGTACTAATAACTCGTATTATCATAGATTGGCATGAAATGTTCTCTCTTCACAATAAAGGGAGCATTTCACTCAAGACCAACAGGGTGAGTAGGAATTTCCAAAATGACTGGTTGTTTAAATTCACAGAGGCTGAAATCTCATGTAGATTAGAGGTTGTTTTGTGACGAAGGGTGCTGTCGTTGGAGTTTAAAACTTAGGGATGAGAGGAAGGAATGCAGAAATCCAGGAAAGAAGACTGAAAGGAGCAGGAGCCAAAAGGAAAAGAAAAAAAAAAAAGAAAGAAACTTCAGTTCATTGAAATCAAGCTTGGTTTTTAAGCTTTATTGTACATTAGAATTAGCTGTAGCATTTTCAAAATGTGCAGTTGCCTTTCTCTTTCATGAGATGCTGGTTTGGTAGACAGGGAAGAAACTAACACAGATGTTCTGATCTCCACCCAAATCGTGCAAGTTTGCAGACTGGTGACTTTCAAAGTTCAATATGCATGGAGTCTCCTGGAGAGCTTGTTAAAAGCCAGCCAAGCCCTAGGCTTTCTGATTCGGTACATCTGGATGGACGGAGCCTGGGAATTTGCATTCCCAATCCATCGCATCTGTTTAGGTGAGACAAATGGGAGCACCGTATATTGAGAACTACCACGTGGGACGTGAATGTACTACTGGTTTAGAATAGAACATTCAACAAAATCACCAGAGGATCTTACTAAAAATATCTCCACAGAGACCCCAGGCCCTTTCTGTCTCTTCTTTCTTAACTCCTGCCCGATCCCCCATTCACCATCACCCCCACTTTGAATATGCCCTAAAATAGGAACTGCGTGGTTTGAAAGCACTTTCCAGGTTGAGCTGCTAGAAAATCAACTGTGTTACCATAACTGAAAGTGCTCTGTAGCTGCAAAGGGCAATTTGTAGGAAAGACATTAATTTTATGTCTCACAATACTCCATACAGCTCGATACAATCTCAAGTTCAGAACAATCCTCACGTAGTCCAAGTTACCAAGCTGTATATTTAGAACGAGAAGGGAAAAGCATCTTAGAGAGGAATGATAGAAATTCAATTCATTTTAGAAATAGTTATTTATTCGTATTTCCATTTCTGTAAATGTTAGTTTGTATCTCATATTCTGTGTCAGGCCGTGAACAGTAGCGTTTGACAACTGTGTGCCCTTGTGTGCCTATTTACCTGATATTTAGAAGCACTTCAGTCCAAAACACATCATACTCCAAGCGTGCTTAGTAAAGTGGAAATTGTTTTCACAGGTACTAAATGATAAAGTGTTGATAGAAAAACTGAACTAGAAGACATTCTGTAATCATTGTGGAGAGTTCAGTGGAAGAAAAAGAGGCAAAGACCAGTCTTTCAAATACTACCTTGTGAATAAAAGCAATTTTTTTTCTGTGATAAATTGAAGAAGGTAATTGTGGGGTGGAATAAGTGCTTTCTTCAAAAAGCCCCTCCCAACAAAATGAGAAGGTACGGCAAACTCTCAGAAAAGGTGTCAGCTGGCAATGGTCATAGTATGAGTGTATTATTCTACTTTCTTCGCTTCCAGTTTTTAAAAAAAGTAAACGACAAAAATAAAAACGACTCCCTAAAACTTACTGTGATTTCATTGTGTAGAATAACAAACAAACAAAAAGTAACAACCACTACCACCACAACAAAATAAAATGCTTTTGGACAATTCATTACAGCTGTGTTACAAAACAGCGTTCAAAGTACAGCTTCCTTAAAAATATTTTGGATTAGAAAAGTAAATCTTTCAGAATTGCTTTTGTCTGCTTCATAAGGACTTTCATGTCTGTCTTGGGAAGCTGAGAAAGTCAGTAAGAAAGAAAACATCAAAAGCTCAGAGTTGGAGTTAGGTGGGAGAAACGGGCAAACTTTAAATTTCATTCTTGACAAATTATCCTTTACCGACACAAGCAAATTCTCCTTTACTGGTGCAGTTTTGCAAGTTTGTTCTAATACCTATAAAACCAAGTCTGTAATATGTATGTGATGAATATTTACTTTAAAAAATCTGCATGTTGAATGAATATACAGTCATTAGGTTGTTTAGGAACTAGAAGGTACACAGCAGTCATGATCGTAATTTTATTAAGAAGATTAATTCCACTTGCAATCAGACGTTACCAGAAGGTAACACTGGTCCAGGCTTCAGAAAACTCATTTTGAGATAGAGTAATTAAGTTAATGGTTTGGTTCTGGTGTCTTAAGGTACCAAAGAGCAGGTGAGCTACCAGGAAATAAGGGAGCCTGAGCCAGCTCAGCATAAAACATTCTAGAAGATTATAGATGTAAAAATCGGGTAAGTGCCTCTAGATTAAATCAAGCTAGGTTAAGAGGAGTAAGTATTGGCAACTGTTTCTAGGAGAAATGAGCTAAACATAATTATGACAAATTAAAATGTCTAGCAAGATATATTCGTTAGAATCTTGCCCTGAAATTATTTACCACTTTATCCTTTTTACATCGAATGGATTATTTACATTTCTGTTATCATAGATAAAATAAATTTATAAAAGTCAACATCTTGTATATTAAGTAAAATGTATTAGTAGTCGCATCGTACAACTTTGGCTCTATTTTCAATTTCTGTTTTATAAAGGGTACAGTTTGGTTTTTCTTCAAGAACACAGAACACAATGCTAGAAAAATTCACAGAGTATATCCTTGAATGGACTGTTATGTTATGGCAAAAGTCGATCTGAGGCTGTGTTATGGAAGGAAGACAACCAAAGAGACCAACAATTCAACACTAAATTCTTCTCTGGGGTTGAGCTGGACTGACAGAATATTGTGTCCTTAGATCACAAGTAGTCAGTCTCATACAGCTCCACCTTCTCTGAGGTCTGTTCCAAGGATATATACTCAGCTTTTGCTAGGGGCTCTTACACGAAATAGCTATGTGAAAATGAGTTTGTTATTTATCACAAAGCCGTTGTAAGGCACATATTGGAGTTCGTTTCTTATATAAGATCCTAGGTAAAAATTTATTTTGGGAGTTCTAGCAAGAACTCTTTCTTCTGATTAAGTAACATGTTTTTCTTTTTAAAAAATATTTTATTGTATTTTACAGTTATGGGATACAAGTCAGGAATAGGTATATAAGTAGTCCTTGTGCAGATGAAGTTTAGGCATGTTTTCTCTGGAAAAAGTCCAATGTAACTCCCCCCTTTCATATATATATATATAAACTAAATGACTAAAAGAAAAGATTGGAGAGACTGATTATATCCTAGATGTGACCTAGGCATCTGGGTTTTATTTTTAACTTTTTAAAAAACATTTTATAAGGTATAGTATCACTTTGTTTACAATTGTGCTTGCTATTTAGAGAGTAAATTCACCCTCTGTCTTTAAAGAAATATAGCTTCTGGAAGTTCCTTGACTTCTCTCATTAGTTAGTAAAGATCAAATCATATTATACTTCTATATTAAATAATTGATTTTTTTTCTACGTTGTATTTCCTCTTTCCTTTTTATCTTTCCACAATATTTCCCACCACAATTTCTGGAAGTTCTGACTCAGAAAGTTTGCTTCATGTATTGTCAAATCAATATAGCAATGAGGATACTCACTTGTAGGAATATATAATATCAAAATCATGGATTTAGGAGGAAATATAAAATTATTTAAATTCATTCACCTAAAAGAATTGACCACGTCAGTGTCCATCCTACAGGTTTTAATAATTCCTAAGACTGCGTAATCCAGTCTGTTGTAACTCTGTATAACTACCCACTACTATGGTTATATCACTTTGGGATAAATACTAAAAATGTCACATGGCATTCTTTCAAATATTAAAAGCTAGTTATTTTCTACACAAGGAACCTAACACATGAATACGCAGCTTTCCCCTGCTCAGAGATTGAAATTTATGGGTATAGATTGTTGCTTTGGGCTTCTGTCTTCCTGTTCCATTTGACTGGCTTTGGGAACTGTCTCACAGATTTTATTTTTTTTTATTTTCTACTCAAATTTTTAAGTCTTTTTATTAATAATAACACCAAACTGGTCATTTATTCCAATTTAGCAGATAAAATCACCTATTCCATAGCTTTACAAAGCAAATCAAATAGCTATCTTTAAAAAGAAACTAGGATTTTCATGCAAAGAAGATGATTTTAAAGGGAATTATTAAAAAGATAAAGTAGTTCCACTCGGAAATTAACAAGTTACAAATATATCCAAGTGCATTCTATATTAATTTTCTAATTGTGCTTTAAGTCTACGTCTTTGTGTAAGACCGCCACCATGATTTTGCTAGAATTTAGTATAATTTGCCCTACATATAAGTATATAACATAGTGTGTATGCAGTCTGGGATATGTGACATGAACTAAAAAGAGAACAATTCTGAATTTACAAAATTTCAAGTAGCAGTATTTTTTCAGGCTAGATTAGGATGACCTGTAAGTATAACATTGTGTGTATTATCATCACCACCAGTGCATCCACCAGACATGTATCAACTGCATTAGCTATGAAAGGCACTTGGCAAAAATATTAAGCATAACAGTCAAAGAAGACAAGTCAGAGAAGAAAATCATGTTTTCGTCCCCTCGAGCCTTAGGGCACATGGCAGCTAGACTCTAAGTCGCGCCCAAATCCCATCTACTAATGGGGTGGCTTTCTTATATTTGTCCAGGCTTTCTTTCACTGACTATGCTTTGTCCTTACGTCCAGACTATACCTATCATCACTGAATTCAGCGAGGGTGAGGGACAAGGCTACAGGCTGGAATAAGTCAAGAACTTACATTTTAATCCAAGATTTGTATGTCAAACCCAATTTCTTATTCTGCCTCATAACGTTTAATGTTTTGTGCCTCTGACTCTATCACACCGGCACCTCAAATTTAGTGCTTCGAGAACAATAAATAATCTTCACGAACCCTCTCGTTTCCACCCTTGCTTGCATTATGTAACTGCTAATTTCCACATTTTCCTCACATCAGAAATCCTCTCACCTGAAGCCTCAAACCTATGAGATCACCAGATACTCTAATTTCTACTCTGTAAATTCTTTAGAATTTATATATTCTTTTTCCTTCTTCAGTCTGTCTCTTTAGTTCTCGTTCTCCCTCTCTCTCTCTCTCTCTCTCTCTCTCTCTCTCTCTCTCTCTCTCTCTCTCCCCCTCTTTTACCATATTCTGGCTTCAGTCTTTGGCCATATCTGTGAGCACAGATATCATTCTAAAATGCCTATTCATCTACATACAATCCTACATAGGTTCCTAATCCTAGTTTAAAAACTGACTATATAGCAAAGTGTTCTGGTCTAGTCCCCATTGACTTTTCTGTCATAATTCACCACTGTTTTCCCCATAACTCTTCTCTGATTCAATAATACCTACCTATTTAATTTTTCCAAGTGTTCTATCCTTTCTCATACCTAGTTGTTTTCATGTGTACTGTAATCTCTGCTTATAAAAAATCTTAATTCATATCCACGCTCGCTGATGAGTCTTTTCTTTGTCCTCCAAGCTCCAATCCATGTATCATTTTTGACCGTCTTCCATCTCCATGAATCCGCTCTACCCACTAGGACTTCACACACACACACACACACACACACACACACACACACACACACACACACCAGCAGTTAGCATCGTTAAATATGCATTTATAAAAGTGTGTTTTTTTTCACAACCTTAAATACCTTGAAGGCTGAAATCAAACATTTTTCATAGTTATATCCCTGGGTCCTAGCACAGATAGAGTGCTCAGTTCTTCTCTCCAGCTTTCTTCTTCTCTAATCAATTCCTGAGGAAGTATCTTTCTCAGGACAGATCTGGACATGTTATTCCATTACTTATAAACCCTCATTAAGCCTGCATCCTAGCAGCTACATTCTAAACTCCCTAGCATGACTTGGGAAGCCTGTCGATATTTAGTCCTGACAGCGTCTCCTCTTACTCTTACCACATCTGACGCAGTTTCCCAAATAAACCATCTGCTACCTATAGCATAGCTTTATTCATGCCATTCACTTTCCCTCATTCATCTTTGTGTTGTCAACATCTAGAAAGTTGCTTAGAAAATAGGGTCACTAAATAATTGTTTAAAAAAAAAGAAATAAATGAAGGATTGAATATATTAACTTGTGTCAGACCACAGTATTATACAAGGGAACAATGAATAGCTATAACAATATATTTCCACTTTCAAACTGACAACTCACCACTTTGATGGAATTGAAATTTTGACAACACAGGAAATTCTGTCATAGAATCTTAAAGTAATGAGAGAAACGGGGATAAATCACGGACTGAGTCGCATTGTTTCTCTTTAAGGCACCTGTGAGTTTCCCAGGGGAATCAGAACCACTTGGTATAGTTTTAAGAATTCATAGTTTGGAGGCCTAAAATAATATTTTGTGTCAGTTCTTTTTTTTCTGACGTGTTATGGGTGGAAAAGGTAAATTCATGTCCTGTTTATTGGCCTTGGACTTCTGAAGGCCAGTATGATTATCTGAGCTGGGTGCTTTTAAGGTAAGGTGTTTTGTTTTAAGTAATTTCTATAGCGTCACCTTCTAGTCCTCAGTCTGGATCCTGGCCTCGTTCAGTTCACATCTAACTACTTCCCCAGGTGCTACTTTTCCTGTTGCTATTTTCCCCATAATTCCTAGATCATATTTTGCCCTCATCACCTGCAACAGATGGCCTCTATCTGTTAAGCCCTGACCTTTCCCAGAGGCCAGTGGAGGAAACTGCTGCTTAGATTTTTTTTTTTAATGAACCCTTGCATTGAGCAATTTTGACTCTGTAATCTCCTACATTCATTCCTAACATGACCTGATGCCTAAGCCTTCATGATTGAATGATAATTGTGGGCAGTATGAGAGTGGATTAAACACACTCACAGTAAATCGTGCAGTGTGAGTAGATGAGAAAACTGAGGAATGAACGCTGAAAGTACATCAAGACTTAAACAGCAGAGAAGGGAAGAGGAGCTAGCAGAAAAATCTCAAAAAGGTACGTGGAAAAAACAGCATAGTGACCTCTGAATGACCCTAGAAGTGAGTTTCAAGAAGTAAAACAGGAGGCAAGAGGATTGCCTGAGCCCATGGGTTCGAGACCAGCCTGAGAAACTTGGCAAGACCTCGTCTCTGCAATAAATCAAAAAATTAGCTGGGCGTGGTGGCACGCACCTGTAATTTCAGCAACTTGGAGGGCTGAGACGGAAGGATCACCTGAGCCCAACAGGTAGAGGTTGCGGTGGCCAGGAGTGTGCTACTGCACTCCAGTCTGGGCAGCAGAGTGAGACTCTGACTCAAAAGAAAAAAAAGAAGTAAAACAAATTAAACCATATCAGCCAATTCAGAAAGATAAATAGCATGAAGAATAAATTGAAATTAAGAGATCCATGGCAATTAAGAGATCCATGTCAACTTTTGGGTTAGTGGATCTAACTGGTAGTGAAGGATATTGGTAATTAGAGGACTCTGAAATCAGATTGTTTTAATTCACCAGTTCAACACCTTACTAGTCGTGTGACCTTGGGTAAGTCGCTTAAATTCTATGATCTTCAGTTTCTTTATCTCCAGAATGGGTATCCTAGGAGTCATTCTCTCTATCACTGGATTTTAAATGAGTTAATATATATCAAGAACTTAGAACAATGTCTGCACAGAACTATGTAAATAGACTTGAATATGCAGATTTTCTTTCAAGGAAAGACTTCTTATCATCTAAGTTTCTGAGAGAACTTTTAAGAGAAATATTTCATTTGTCATCCCCTTCAGGGGTTACTTTAGCCAAAGAGGCTCATCACACTCAAAGTTGTGCTCTTTCAAAAAGAGTCTATATCCAGTGACTGATTAAGAGAAAGTATAAAGATCCAGTTATTTCAGTCCAGCACAGACGATCTCTGATTGACCACGTTAGCTCCAAGTTTTCCCTTGGGATAGACTGAGGCTGATGGTCTGATCCCGCTTCCTTGGATGGCTTTCCCCTCCCTAATAAACATCTTGAACACTGAACTTTACCTCAGAGTCTGCTTCTCGTAAACTCCAATTATGACATCAGTGTGGTTTGTTTTTATGGTTTTTGTTGGACTTATGGTCAGAGTCAAATGATAATAGTAGCATTAGATTTTTTCTCCCCAAATGCTTTATATTTAATGGCTGTGTTTTGAAAATTATATTAGTGTGAACCCTAAGTGAAGTTTAAAATGAATTTATTTTTGTGTTTATTATCATAGTAAATTCCAGAGAATTTGCACAGTACACAAACCTATTTATCATGGCAAACTAAACTCTTAAAAGCAAGGTTTATAAAGATAAGTAGACTTTTAAAATATTTCTGTTGACTTTTAGATAGTAGAAAGTAACTTACACATAATACAACTGATCATCTTCATTAAAAAATATATGCAATATATTCTATGACATTGTATGCTGAAAAATATTTATTTTTGTACACTAAAATAACAGATCAAAATGTGTAGTACAAACTGATATCATGCTCAATAAAATGAACATAGCATAAAAAACAACAACCTGAAATCGGATGACTCCATAGATGTGAAAAATATAGTGACCAATTTAAGGCTTGTAATGAGAGGAATGGAGGTATGAATGCAGAAAGTTTAAAACATAATGAAAAAATTATAGCAATTCTATAAAGACTGAGTTTTTATTTTTAGCTTCTGAATGACAAAGTCTGACTTAAAAATATCTCTATCACTCTCTTCCTCCAAACTGCTTTCAAAGCTTTTTTAAAAAAACCTCTGACTGTATTTTGTAGATACCTGAGTTCAAATGTTGTGAGAACTTCACAGGAGTAAGATATGTGGTGGGGAGGAAAAAACACCAGAAGTTGAGTGGGGGGATAACCTAAGGGTTATCTTCTCATCAGTTTTCCTTCTGAGGACAAAATTGTGAATGGCTTTAGACTATAGCATAAATGATTAAAGGTATAAAGAAGATTTTCCTGATGGGAAATTTTTGTTAACACTGGAGTGAGTTTCCAAAATGAGACTGATATCATTAAATATGGTCTATATTATACCACAAAATATTGACTAATAGTTGTACCTAAAGAAGTGTATGTGTGTGTGTGTGTGTGTGTGTGTGTTTGTGTGTTGGGGGAAATCTGAAAACTCTTCCAATCCTTATTGAATCTATAATAAGACTTTGAATATTCAGGTTATCTTCCTTGAAAAAATTATCAACCTGTGATAAACATTGATTAAGACTACCAATTCAATTTTTTTTCAGTTTAAAAATATATTATTGTGTCTAAAATATCATTTTGAGTGTACTCAATGTATTTTATTTTGAATATCTGAAGCTAACATTCAACCTGGCTAGTATATAAATGAAAGCAACACATGCAATACTTTTCTAATAGGACTTATTAATTTTTAAATTCTAATTGTCCAGAGTTGTAAAAGACATATTTTTTTGGCCAAAATCTATATTTATAATGAAGTACAACTGTAGATATATTGTCTTTTTCTTAGAGCAGAGATGGGGTGAAATGTGAGTCAAAATATTCAGGTATGGATGACTCAAAAACCCTAAGAATACACACCATTAACTTGTGGAAAAAAATATATATCAAAGAAATCCAAGAAGACAAAAAAATGGAAAAATATTCCATGCTCATGGATAGGAAGAATCAGTATTGTTAAGCTGTCCATCCTACCAAAGACAATCTACAAAGTCAACACAATATTCATTAAGTTACCCATATCCTTCTTCTCAGATCTGGAAATGACAATACAGAAATTCATGTGGAAACATAAATGACCACGAATAGCCAAAACAATCTTTAGCAAAAGAAACAAGGCAGGAGGTATCACACTTCCAGACTTCAAACATTGCTGTAAGGCTACAGTAATCAAAACAGCCTGGCACTGGTATAAGAACAGGCATACAGATCAATGAAACAGGATAGAGATTCCGGAAGCAAAGCCTCAATTTCTCAACCAACTTATCTTTGATACAAGCTTCAACAACAAACACTGGGGAGAGGAGAACCTATTCAGTAAATGAGCTAGGAAAACTGGCTGATCACATGCAGAAGATTGAAACAGGACCTCTACCTATCATCATACACAAAAATTAACTCTAAATGGATCAAAGACCTAAATGTAAAACATCAAAATATAGGAATCTTAGAAAACGCAGGAGACACCCTTATGGAAATTAGAACTGGCAACCAATTCCTGATCAGAATCCTAAGTGCCCATACCATAAGAAATAAGATAGACAAGTGGGATCTCATCAAACTGACAAGCTACTGCAAACCAAAAGAAACCATTAAGACAGCCCACAGAATGGGGAAAAATATTTACCAACTGTATATCTGACAAATACCTAACATCTAGGATCTACAAGGAACTCAAACATGCTGAAAAGAAAAAAACAAACAGCCCCATTAAAAAGTGGGCAAAAGACATGAATAGACACTTCTCAAAAGAAGGCATACGAGCAGCCAACAGACACATGAAAAAGTGCTCAGCTTCACTCATCATCAGAGAAATGTAAATCAAAACTACATTGAGACCACCTAACCCCAGTAAGAATGGCCATCATTAATAAAACAACAACAGATGCTGGTGGGGATGCGGAGAAAAAGGAACGATTCTACACTACTGGTGGGAATGCAAACTAGTGCAACCTCTTTGGAAGACAGTGTGGCGATTTCTGAAAGAACTAGAAATTGACCTTCAATATGACCCAGCAATCCCACTATTGGGAATATACCTGGAGGAACTCAAATCATTCTACAAAAAGATACCTGCACACACATGTTTGTTGTAGCTCTATTCACAATAGCAAAAACATGGACCAATCAGGCTGCCCATTGAAGCTGAACTGGATTTTTAAAATGTGGTACATATACACAAAGGAATATCATGGAGCCATTAAGAAAGACCAACATATGGACTTTGCAGCAACTTAGATGGATTTAGAGTCGATCATACTCAGTGATCTATCCCAGAAACAAAGAACAGAGTACAATATGTTCTCACTCATAAGTGGACCTTGAACAGTTATCATAATACTATAAGAAAGGGATTATCAGTAGTGGGAAACTGCCAGAGGAGAGGGGGTAGGATTGGCAGTTAAGAGAAACTGCCAGGGGAGGGAGGGACATACCTCATCCCCAAGGGTACCTGCATTATGAACATTTGTATACCTAACCCCGAGCTGGACCCCACATATTTAAAATTTTAAAAAAATTTTTTAAATAAATCATTTTGATCAGATTTTCCTTTAATCTTGGGTTCTGTGGGTTCCATACTAGAAATGACTTTTTTTTTTAAGTGAGAAAGCAGAAAAGCTCCCACAGTGGGAGGGGACCCGAAGGGGTTGTCCAGAAATGACTTTTTAACCTGGCTGATAGTTTGCAATCCTCCTGGTCCCAGAAACTAGGTTCCCTGGGGAAGGAGGCAGAACAATCTGAGAAGCACATGCTGTGCCATTCCCAGAATCACAAACTGTGGCCCATTTCCTCTCATCAAATTTCCCTCTCAGGGTGGTTTTCTTATAAGTATCTTAAACCCACAAGACAAACAGCAGCAAGCATCATAGCAACCCTCTAGATGTATCTTTAGGACCTCATTACTGGTTTACTAACACATGAATATAAACATTTCAAAGTACACTGAAACAAAAAAGTTTTTTTTAAAAATTAGACTTTAGAAGGAAAACATAAGGTTCTTTAATATCAATGCAATAGGATTTAGCTAAGAAAATGGAGTAAGTCTTTTTTTTTTCCTTAATTCTCCTGTGAGAAATCAGGAATGACATGTCAGCCATGAAACTAATTTTCTGGGGACAAGAAGACACACAGAAGACATTATAATTATTTACAAACTTTTAAATCAGCTAAAATATATTCAAAATAAAGAAAATATTTAAGAACGCATATAGCTTGGTAAAATGTTTAAATGCCTTGGGCAAACACAGAGTTGAGTAATACATGGATGAAAACTTAAAATTTATTTTGAGATGGGGTCTTGTAAAACAAATGAAGAGAAGAAAAACTCACTGATCTTTATTTAAAAATCACTGAAACCTGTTTGACGATGATCAAATGATTATGACACTGTAAACAATAAATTTGGTAACTATAAAAGTAGATTTAGTAAGGCATTTTAATTATGAACTTGTTTACCGAGATGTATTTGTTGAAATTCATTTCACCTGTTTCTTATTTCTCCCAATGCTTTTCCCTTCCCCCTATGCCACAATCGTACACTCAACAAATTCAACAAATGCTTATTAACAGATTGCTAGGCTAGGTATGATGTTATTTACAGTTATCCTGAGGACAAAGTAATTAATAAAACCCAAACCATCAATCTGAACACAATTTCCATTCCCATAACTCTAAAATGTAATGAATGTCGCATAATAGAAACGGAATCTGAGAAATTGCTTCTTTGAAGCTTCTTCTAAAATCAACAACTTTCTCGAGATTTTTTTCTTCCCTCCCTTTTTTGTAGGGGTACCCTTATTTGATTATGATTCTTCCCAGATGGCAAACTATTTTCTTTTTAAACCTAATATTCTCAGCTGTCTTTACTTTGATACGTAGTGCAGTCTGGCCCAACGTGTACATTTCTTTCATCAAATTTTACTGAGAGCCTAGTGCAGTTTGCCCCAGTTTATCAATTTGTTTCTTCAAATTTTACTGAATGTCTATGACTAACTAGGTAATTTGTGAGTTCTAAAGCTATTGAGCCATAAGCAGAGTTTTAACTCATGGTTCTCTTTCCAACAAGCGAGGTCTAATATGTGGGACAGATATGTCAATAGACGACAATACACCCACACGGTAAAATGTAAGCACAGGTGCTAAGGAAACAAGAAAATACTGAAGCAAGGCCAGGTCCTGGAAAGCCACAAAAAGGAAATAAAGCCTGATCTAAATTGCGATGATATGAGAAATTTGCCAGGAGAAAGATAAGTATGTTAGGTCAGAAGGAATCGTTTAGGGGTAAGAAGGAATGGTTTAGGGTACCAGATTGTTCAAGCCAGGACTGAGGGATATGCCAGAGCTTGGCATAATTGAAGATCAGAGTCTTTTTTCTGGGAACCACAAGTAATTAACTATTGACGTAAGTCAGTGCAAAGTGCACAAAGTTGGCAGATGAGTCTACAGGGATAGGTAGAGAATAAATGTTACTTTGGGTTTTATCATTTAGGTAATAGGGAATAATGTCATATAACCATATTAGAAGCGTGACAAGTGGCTTTCAAGGGGCAGAGCTGGTGAAGAGATTAATGCACTAATCAATTGTGAGAGCTTACTAAATTGCATAACTTTTCTGAGACTCAGCATTCTCATCTAACAAAAATAACAACAACAACAGCAACAACAAAACCTAGCAGCTACATTTCAAAGTTGTGAGATTAGAGGATGTGTATAAAAAGCAGCTAGTATACTGTTAGGAATCTATGAGGTACTTATTAAGTGAATTCCTCTCACTAGCTCCAGCCTCTGGAATGTTAGTTTCCACTTCTACAAAATTATTTTTTCTTATGACATAATTTCTCTCTCTTTCTCATAGCAACCTTCTTTTTCACATGAGGACAAGAGTGAGGAGCTCTCCTACTAGAAATAGATGAACATGTACATTCATATGCTTAGAAATGGAAGCATGTTATTTGAAAATAGCTATTTCAAAGACACATTATATATGGATATATTGAGTGAATTTCGTAACTTAAATTAAAAACCCAGCACCAATGGTGATCTGGAGAACTTTAACTCTGCTATTTTGCCTTACTATCACAAAGGCAATGTGTCTGCTAGAGTCATCCTGGTAAAGAATGCTTCCTAGCACACAGCAGATCTAAATATATTTTTACAGGTGGATAGATTGTTAGTTTCCAAGTCAGCTTGTCATAGTGAGTGATACTTATGTGCGAAGATCAGCCACAACGTTTTCATATTACCAGTCTCTCTTTCTTGGCTGTAATTTTCACACGACAAAGTCAATGAACTAGATAAATAAAAATCTGAGTGTGTGTGTTTGCATAAGTGCCCAATGAGTATCCATTTCTACTATATACTGTTCTCAGTTGGTTTATTTCTCCTAAATTCGTGCTAAATACCACAAAGACAGAAAATGCTTTCTCTTAAATACTTTTTGCTTGACTCTCAATTATACCTCGAAGGAGAAAAGAACATTTTCAAATGCTTTCAGACGAGCAAGATTCCTATATTGAAGCTTTAGTATTTTTCAAAGCTATGCCTAAGGAAATGTTCAGAAAATTAGCAACTGGACAGACTGGTTGAAATTGTCTCCCTTATGGAATATGGCATTAATTCCAGGCAAATTTAGCTGCGTGATTGAGTGGCAATTAAGCAGTGTAGTGACTGGTAGTCGTGGGTTAAAATAATTTGTAAGGCTTAATTAATTGCTACAACAACTGATAGCCCTGTCAAATTGGCAAGTAGGTTCATTGATCTTAAAATTCAGCTGAGCTCCAGAGAAAGACTGACAAAATAATTTGTAGACTGTGACAGAGAGACAGCTAGAGATAAGTAACGTGTGTGAAGGTAGAGTAGAGGATATACCACCAGGAGAGATAAAACAGGCATGGTGTTTTCAAAGACATATTATGCCTACATATCTCCAGGGACAAGGTCCCAGGAACCAAATACTATCCTTCTCATGTATTGTACATAAGGGACTTTTTGTACTTTTAATGACCTCTTACTTTTCAGTTTATACTGAGCACATGATAAATAGATCAGATTCTGTGCCATATTCACTTATCTCAAGTTTTGAAAGCAAAAATACCCAGGCATCTGGCCTTAGTACAGGATACTAGGTGCCTTCTTTTATACGACCTGCCAATGCTCAGGTTTCCATGTAATCCTCCCAAGGATAAAACAAGCTTGATGCATTCCTCTTTTTCTTTATGTTAAGGACAGACGAGTTTGTTTTACCTTGTAGTCTGGAGATCTTAAACTGGACACTCTGATACCCAAAGAGGCAGGACACTCCTTATCAATGTTCACTCACCTTTCACTGATGGGATGGGTTGCAAAGGGAAGCTCCAGACAATTTCCCCATTTCTTTCAAAATTTATAAATGAGAAAATCCAACCCTTGAAAGAAGTGACTGAATTGTGGTACAGCTGTTCTAATTGTTTCAGCTGTTGCTTTAATCAGAAGCAATCTTGATGCTCAATCTGTTGGAGAATACATGACATCATCCACGGAGAGGGCAAAATAATCGCATCAGCCAAGTTAAAATTTTGTAATTTTGCAAACAACCACAGGGTGTGTAAATAGCAGTGAACTTCCAAACGTTAATTAGAAGGGTTAGAATACAGACATTTAGTGAAAAAGTTCCAAGAAACAAGACTCTGGGTAAAACTCAGATACTTTGTATCAGACACTTTTCAAGGACCATATTAGATCATCTCAACCTCATGGATCGCCTGTCTCTGGGACTTCTGGTAACTTCCTACCTCCCAGTCCTTTGTTACTCTGATAAACACTGTGTGAGACTTCCCTCCAACTTCAAAGTCTACCCCAAGAAAAAGTCACATCAGTGACTTTCAGAAGACAATCTTGCAACGTTGAGCAATCAGTTACACTCAATACCAATAACTGATCTTCGAATTAAGTTTTTTTCCTTCCCTGTCTCACTCCCCTTCACCCTCACCTTTGCTTTCTGGAATCACCCTGCATTTTGAACTAGAAGTTTATAAACCTTTGTCTTTGTTAAATCAAATATATGGAAGGCCATTTGTTGGGAGTCGGCCATGGAGGCCCTCTGAGTATTAGGGATCAGGAAGGGCCGTTGACTCCGAAACCACTAGGATGCGTTCGGGAGCTATTGACCCCATTTCCTCCCCCTTTCTACTCAGCACTAACCAGATTAAGCTCCGGTGAGCTCAAAACATAGAAACTCTGAGATCAGGATGAACACAAGTTAACTTTAGAAGCTCATTGCTCCCATTCTTTCACAAACTGCAGTTTTGGCTTTCACACAACTTATAATTCAAACTCGTGTCACATCGAAGAGCCTTAGTATTGGTCACAGGCTTCTGGGTCATGATCTTAGGATTTATTGAAGGTGTAAATTGTAGAATACACTTTTAGAAGACAGCCATTTTGTTGAAAGAATGCGGCTGGGTTACTTGCAGGTAGCCCACTGTGAACTTTGGACTGGGCCACATTCCAAACATTCTGGGATGGGCCACTTTCCATTGTAAAGTAAATACTTAAGCTTCTGTAGAATTGTTTAACTTGGCATAAATCAATCAGCTTAGGATGAAAAAGGTTTATAGAATATGTCAGTCACAGATTAGGTTATCCTTTGTTATGGGATTTTAAGATTATCATATGAAAAGGGTTTAAAGGCAATCATTGATTAAGTTTTCATGGATTAAGGTTTCTGGTGGGTGGGGGACACCCCTCCCCCATCTGACTTTGTGTGTAAAAGACCCGTTGTAATTCCCAATAACACATATTGCTTCTGTACTAGACTGGAGTCCAGTCTCTTTCTTTCTCTCTTCTTCCCCCCAATCGCCGATGCCATCTCCACCTTTGAGGTACCCTGAACCCAGGTGGAACAGGTCTCCGGCAGCCATTTATTTGGACCGAGCTCCTGCACCCAGGCCCCAATATACCAACCCCAAACGGAGTCTCTCATACCAAGGTCCTATATTGCCACACATAAGCTGCTTACCTGTAAGATCTGACCTTCCAAAATCAGGAGAGAGATCATTGCCAAGACTCCACAGAGGCCAATTTTCTGTGAAAAAAAAAATGCAGGAGACCACAACAGCCGATCAAAATAGCCCCAGTTAACCAGAGCCACCAACATCAGGAAGTCCATGCTGCTGTTTTGTTTTTTAACTTTATTTTATGATGCAAAGGTGGGCTACAAGTCAGGATCTACATGCAGGTGAAGTTTGGGCCTCCAACTGGTCCTCACTTCACCTGGTTTAGGACCAGGTACCTTTCGTGTTGTGACTTGGCCTCTCCATTCCTCCCCACCACAGGGTCCCAGGACTGCTGATCCCTCCCCTTGTGCTCTTATGTTGAATGTTTGGGTCCCCTTTATGAGTGAGAACAAGTGGTATTTGGTTCTTTGAGTCTGTGAGAGATCACTAAGATAACCCCTGCAAAGAAAGTAGCCTGAAGTAACCTGATGTTTGCCCATCTGCTTTTTGCGCTCTGCGATTTCCTTGATCCTGCCCAAGCTACTTTCTGGAAAGTGAGGGTTCTGTCATTCCCAGTGGAGTGCCTTTCTGTTTCACAGATGAGATGCTGCCCTATTCATGAATCCCTAATAAAAGCCAATCAAGTCTTTAAAACTCCGTTGTGGAAATTTTGTTCTTTGACATTCTGCATCTGCTTTCTGGCAACCCATAGCAACACATAATTTATCTTAGAAATAATAAAGGGAGAATACTTCTTATATAAAAATGGATTCGCATGGTGCCAATAAGATGTAAAAACTCGGCTACCATGGTTTCTTTTTATTGAAACTTGCATCTCCATGTCTTCTAACGTAATAAGGAAGTACCCAAGAGTTCTAAATTGCTCCTATATTTAACTATGGACAATGTATTTGAGAATCAGGTATGTTCCTACCATTAATTTCAAAAGAAAGGGCATGAAATGTGTGAATTACTGGTTTATTATAGCTAGGGAATTTCAATTTATCTATTTTTGTGTATTCGTGTGTATTTGACTTTGGAGTAAGACTCCCTAGATCTAGTGAATGTGTTCATATCCACAGCTTTAGTTATTAACAGCCTCAACCATTGTAGCCTAAACCATATTTCAGACTCTACAGGCTATGCTGTTATTTCGTCCATTCATTTCTCATACTCCTGCTTGAAGAGTCATCCTGCCTGGAGGCTTCTTTTCACTGATGTGAAACCAAGGTTTTTATTTCTCATTTAAACTGGCAGTGCACTACTTTTCTTCATAAATATCTTTCCAGTGGGGTGTTTTGAATTATCTAAGGAAGAGTCAAAATCTAAGAGAAATGAATGAATTGGAACCTTCTGAATTTTTGTATAAATATATAATTTCAATGGAAACTCTAAAGAAGGCAAGATCAATGAACTACGAAAAATATCAGACACTCACACACACTGGAATGAATAGTATCTCCTAATCCTTGACAGGTCTTCAAAGGTATAGTTAAGCTCCTTAGAGACTGACACATTGAGATTATCATCTCGCAAAAATACATTATCAATCAAATATATCACCATAGTTTCATTCGATTTGTTTGTTACAATTATTGGAATGAATATCTGTGTGCATAGTCCTTTCAATTGGAAGGTAAAATATGATGCTATTTAGAGCATATTCATGTTTGTATTTAAAAATTTTTGTTTAGCAATTAGATCATTATTTTATCTAATATACATTTATTTTTAAAAACTTTAAAGTTCCAGAATTGTCCTTTACATTAAAATTACAAGGACAAGTTAAACATAGTTACAATCCTTAACAGGTTAGTATATAGCTTTGGATTAACAAAAAAGCCTGGCTTGGTGGCTCAGCCTGTAATCCTGTGCCTTTGGGAGGCTGAGGTGAGTGGATTGCCTGACCCCGCGGGTTCGAGACCCGCCTGGGCAGCGAGACCTCATCTCTACAATAAATCAAAAACTCAGCAGGGCATGGTAGCGCATGCCTGTGATTCCAGCTACTCGGAAGGCTGAGGCGGAAGGATCGCAGGAGCCCAGCAGACGAGGCTGCGGTGGCCGGGAGCGGCCACTGCACTCCAGTCTGGGCATCCGAGTGAGACTCCAACTCAAGAAAAAACAAACAAACAAAGAAAATTAAAAGTGATGGTTTATTATAATCCAAGTACTGATAAGTTTCTATGTGGAGAACTACCAGATTGCAAGGTAGAAGCTCTTATATTAGATTAATATTAGGTGGCATATTGGGACTGGGGATCAAGAGAAATAATGCCTCTCAGCAGATAATGGTTTAGTCATTAACTAAATATTTGTTCATAGGCTCTTTGAACACATATTGGGTCTTGGATTTGGAAAGCGGTTATATTCCAAACAGCACTAACAGTCATCCTGGTGTTAAATAATATCATGCGAATGGAGAATCTTTACATCGCTGTGTGCCTTTGGTGCAAATGTTGAGGGGTAAGTGGTATAAGATGAGACATGAGAGATAAGAACACCATGTAGATAAAGCTAAAGGAATTAAATGTTAATCTGAAGTCTTTGAGAAGCATTGAAACTCTTTTTTGAAAAAGGGAATATTGTGATCAGGATTGTGTTTGAAGAGACAGCTGGATTAGCAAGTGTGGGAAGGCTGACACAGAGGTAGAAGCTCTTAGGGAGGGAGTGAAGACTACTTAAGCATCTATTGCACTACTCTAAGCTGGAAATGATGAGTGTCAGAGGTTAAGCAGTGGAAGTGGAAGTAGATAATATGAGATCCATGAATTAGATGTTAGAAGGCAGGTTGATTGGTCTTGGTGAAAGAATAATGGCAGTAATTGAGATCATGTTTTTTTGCATGAATAAGTTTCTGGCTGAGGCAACTTGATGGCGGGTGCTGGTGCTCCTCCACTAATGAAGGAAAATGAGACCAAGGAAGATGATTGGGAGCCATGGGCAATTAGGAGTTTATTTTTTAGTATGTGAAATTTGAGATACATTTTGGGAGACACACATGCAAGTGCCTTAAAATGCTGCTACTGTCATGTGCCGTGTCACCGAAGATGACTGGTCCCATAAGATGATAACACAGCTGAAAACTTCCTGTTGTCTAGTGATGTCATCATTGTCAAAAAGTCATAGCGCAATGCATTACTTGCGTGTTTGTGGTGATTCTGGTGTCAAAGAATTGAGTGTGCTGAAGTCTTGGAGAAGCATTGAAACTCTTTTTTGAAAAAGGGAATATTGTTTATATTCATATGAAAGTTTAGTGCATATAATTATGTACAGTAGATAATACTTGATAGCAACGATAATCCATTATTAGTAGTTTATGTTTTTATAGTACTTTTCTTTTTATTGTTATTTTGGACTCTTCTACTGATTAAGAAAAAAAAAAGTTAACTGTGAAACAGCCCAATCAGTGCCTTCAGGAAATATTCTGGAAGACATTGTTATCATAGGAGATGACAGCTCCATGTGTGTTATTGTCCCTGAAGTCCTTCTAGCGAGAGAAGGTGTGGAAGAAGAAGACAGGGATAGTGACGATCCTGACGTGGCTAGGCCTAAGCTAAGGTTCATGATTGTGTCTTAGTTTTTAACAAAAAGGTCTAAAAAGTAAAAATATTAAAATGTGCTAAAAATCAACATCCCCTACAACCCTACAATCCCCCTACTGGGAACATACCCAGAGGAACTCAAATCACTCAATGAAAAAGATACCTGCACATGCATGTTTATTGCAGCATTATTTACAGTAGCAAAAACATGGACCCAACCATGCTGCCCATAGAAAGTGACCTGGATAAAAAAAAAAAAAAAAAATGTGGTGCATATACACGATGAAATATGATGCAATCATAAAGAAGGGCAGAATTATGAACTTCGCAGCAACTTGGAAGGACTTAGAGTCTATAATCCTGAGTGATCTATCACAGAAACAATGAACTGCGTATCACATGTTCTCATTCATAAGCGGAACTTGAACAATTGTTGTAATACTATAAGAAAGGAATTGGCAATAGTGGGAAATTGCCAGTGGAGGGAGGCGCACACCTCATCAACAAGCGTACCTGCATAATGAACATTTGTATACCCAACCCTGAATTGTACCCCACATATTTAAAATTAAAAAAAAAATTTAAAAAATAGAAAAAATCATAAGGTTATAAAAAATATTTTGGTACAGTTATGTAATACGTTTGTGTTTTAAGCTGTGTTATTACCAATAAGTCAAAAAGTTAAAAAAATAAAAAGTTTGTAAGTAAAATCTTACAATAAGCTAAGGTTAATTTGTTGTTGAATAAGAAATATATGTATATTTTTAATAATATAATATAATTTTTATATTTATATATTAATATATATTTATATTGTTTGTCCAATAACAAATTAGCCTTAGTTTGTTGTAATATATATATATAAGCATATATATATTTTATCCTAATTTCATTTTATTGATTTCATGAATTTCCTTTTTTTTCCTTTTAAAAATGTGGGTCACAATTCAGTGTTAGGTACATATGTGGTCATTGCACAGGTAACGTATGGGTATGCTTATTAATTTTGGGGGGGCGCCTGGAGTCTCATGCTGTCGCCCAGGCAGGAACGCAGTGGCACACTCACTGCCACTGAGCCTCAGCTGCTGGGCTCATGTGGTGATCGTTCCACCTCAGTCTTCCAAGTAGCTAGGACCACAGGCACGCACCACACCCGGCTAGTTTTTTAATTTATTTATCTCAAATCCGTGGGCTCAGGCAATTCTCTCACCTCTACCTCCCAAAGTGCTGGAATCACAGGCATGAGCCATTGAGCCCGGCTTAAAAAAACCATATTTTAAAACAAATGTCATGTACCTAAGTCTACTGTGCATTTATAGCCTGCGGCCGTGTACAGCAACGTTCTGGGCCTTCACATTTGTCAACACTCACGGACTCAGAACAACTTCCAGGACTGCAAGCTCCATTCATGGTAAGTGCCTGATACATGTGCACCATTTTCAATATTTTACACCATATTTTTTCTCTATGTTCCTTGCATTTATATATGTCTATACAAATATTCACCACTGTGTTAAAACTGCCTACATGGGCAAATCTCTCAGGTCCCTTCTGCTATGGGAGCTTTTCTGTCTTCTCAATAAATCCTGCTTTCTCAAACAAAACAAAACGAAACAAAACTGCTTATATTATTCAGTACAGTAACATGTTATAAACATTTGTAGCCTAGGAACAATAGGTCATACCACATAGCTTAGGTGTGTAGTAGGCTGACTCCTCTAGGTTTATGTAAGTTCTGTCTATGATGTTCGCACAGTGATGAAATGGCCTAAAAATACATTTCTTAGAACATATCCCAATGATTAAGTGACATATAACTGTAAACACGTGGTTCTAAATTTTGAGAGGGGAAATTGAACCTAAGATATGTGTTTGAAAATCAATTACACTTAAGTGACAACCAAAAATATAAAAGTGGATGGGCCATGACTTTGCTGACTATGAGTCTCCTTCAGCCATGGTCGCCATATTTCCTAGCTTTGGCCCCTCCCCTACCTTGTGAATCTCCTATCTCTCTCTCTAATATACTTTTTATTTGTTTGTTTATTTATTTATTTATTTATTTATTTTTGAGTAGGAGTCTCACTCTGTCGCCCAGACTGGAGTACAGTGGCCGCTCCCGGCCCCCGCAGGCTCGACCTGCTGGGCTCCGGCAATCCTTCTGCCTCAGCCTTCAGAGTAGCCGGAATTACAGGCACGCGCTACCATGCCCAGCTGGTTTCTTTTTTTTTTTTTTATTGTAGAGATGAGGTCTCGCCAAGTTGCCCAGGCGGGGCTCAAACCCATGGGCTCAGGCAATCCACTCACCTCAGTCTCCCAAGGCGCGGGATTGTAGGCTGAGCCACCGAGCCCAGCTATATACTTTTTAAATAAACTATATTTTCCAATCTAAAAAAAATAAAAATATAAAAGTAGATGATGTTTCCCAGATGGAGTTAAAAAGTTAGAAAGTATAATAGAGTACAGAGCATTTCAGAAAAATCTGCATTTGAAATTTGGACATCAGAAGGACAACTGGTGAGAAACATTGAGAGGAACAATTATAGTGATAATAACATCAATGGTGATGATGGCAGCAGCCACCCAGTATTGGATGCTTGGCATGTGTTAGACACTCAGTAACATGCTTTAAATACTATTTCATTTAAACGTTGCATAAAATATATAATTGTTATATATTTTTAAAGATGAGAAAACTAGGGCACAGAATGGTTACCAATTCACAGAGATGTAACAGTTAATCTGAGATATATGGGGAGAGGCAGATTGTATTTTCCAAAGATAGTTGCAATGGTATTTCTCATTCCAAATTCCAGTGATATTCTCTCCTAGAAACTTGTCACTTTCCTATCAAGAAGGGAAGTCTACATCCCATCCTTTTGAATCTGTCCTCCCTTGGATGTCCACCTTCACTAAGAAAGATAGATATGATACAATGTGGCTTTAAAGATCAGGTGACCGAAAGGTCATGTGCTTTCTTCCTCTTGTTCTCCTGAGATGGTCACTTTTAGCAACGGTCTTTATGGTGGGAAGAAGTCTACAAGAGCAGAGGAGAAGAAATGTCCGTGCCCCTTCTGAACCCCTTTGTGCAGCACCAACTTGTTAATCACGTAAGTGAAGCACAAATGCATTTTCGTTGTTTTTGTTGTTATTGTTTGAGTCAGAGTCTCACTCTGCTGCCCAAGCTGGAGTGCAGTAGCACAATCATGGCCACCGCTGCAGTCTTGACCTACCGGGCTCAGTCGATCCTTCTACCTCAGCCTTCCAATCAGCTGGAGCCACAGGCATGTGCCACCACGCCAGCCTAATTTTTTGATTTATTGGAGGTGAGGTCTTGCTATGTTGCTCAGGATGGTCTCGAACCCCTGAGCTCAAGCAATCCTTTCGCTTCCGCCTCCTAGAGGGGTGGGATTACAGGCATGAGCCACCACGCCTGGATGAATGAATTTGTTTTAAGTTATGGTTTGAATTTTCCTGCAACAATATACAAATGATTTGGATTTTGATACTTAGAAGTAGAAAGTTAACATAAAAACACCTAAAGAAGCTGACACTGGTTTTGAGACTGGGCAACAAGTGAAAGCAGAAAATATCTTGAGGATACTCTTAGAAAAAGCCAAAAAACCTTCAAGCAGATGATGGGTGAGGATAGAAGAGTCATGAAAATGTGAAAAAGTTTTACAAAAGGGAATATTTGTCATGAACATATTGTTTAATTTTGAGAGCGCTTTAGATATCCTGAACACAAGTTCTTTGTCAGAGAGGTGATTTGCAAATATCTTCTCCCAGTTTGTGCCGTCCCCTCCCATACCCTCCCCTTCCCGTAGTCTCAGCCCCGACCTGCTGGGCTCTGGCCATCCTTCTGCCTCAACCTTCCAAGGAGCTGGAACTACATGCCTGACCGATCTGTGATTTACCGTAGAGACAGGTCTTGTCAAGTTCCCCAGGCTGATCTCGAACCCATGGGTTCAGGTGATCCACTCGCCGTGGCCTCCCAAAGTGCTGGGATGACAGGCTGAGGCACCAAGACCAGCCCGACTTTTATTTTCCATCACTGTTTTCTTTTCAGACACTTAACAGTGATTTTCAAAGAGCAGAAGTCCTTAATTTTGTTGACGTGCGATTTATCATTTTTTCTTGTATTTTGTGTGCATTTAGTACTGCATCTAAGAAATGGGTGCCTTTTTCTGAGTTGCCAAGATTTTTGCCTATGCTTCTTTTGAATAGTTTTATAGTTCTGTATTTTGCATGTATACCTATATGGCCATAATTTATTTTGAGTTATATGTGTTTGGTGTAAGTGTGAGGACTATATCAAGGCTTTTTTGTTTTGTGTGTTTTGCATGCATATATCCAACTGAATAAGCACCACTGTTGAGTTAATAGACGATCTTTTCTTCCCTGAATTGCCTTTGCACGTTTGTTGAAAATCAGTTGACCACAAGTGGCTCTGTATTTGGACTGTTGATTCTGTTGCATTTACCAATTTTTTAACTTTTCACCAACTGTAGCTTTAGAGTCAGTCCTGAAATCAAGTAGTAAGAGTAATTCAACTTTATTCTTCAGCTGAAAAATCATTTTGGTTTCTAATTCTTTGTCTTTCCATATAAATGTTAATGTTGACTCAGCTATAGTTTTATATTAACTATGCAAAATCCTGCTAGGACTCAATGGAATTTTGTTGAATTCACCACTTTGAAGAAGAGTGATATCTTGCCAATAATGACTCTTCCAATCCATAAACATGGTATATCTATTTATTTTGTTTTATTTGGTTTTAGCCAAATTTTGCAGTTTTGGGGTTGACAGACCTTTGACATATTTTGTATCTCATATTTTTGGCACAACATAAATGTTAATTTAAAGATTAATTTTCAGCTGGGCTCAGTGGCTCAACCTGTAATCTCGTGCTTTGGGAGGCTAAGGTGAGTGGATTGCCTGAGCCCACGGGTTCGAGATCCGCCTGGGCAACTTGGTGAGGTCTCATCTCTACAATAAATCAAAAATTAGCTGTGCATGGTAGCACACACCTGTAATTCTAGCTACTCGGAAGGATCGCCAGAGCCCAGCAGTTCGAGGCTGCAGTGGCCAGGAGCGACCACTCCAGTCTGGGCAACAGAGTGAGACTCCAACTCAAAAAAAAAAAAAATTAATTTTCAATTTTTCATTGCTAGCTCACAAACATACAATTTGTGTTTCTAATTTGAGATTGTATCCATTAATCTTGACAAACTCATTTGTTATGTATTACGGTATTTTTTTTGTAGATTATTTGAATTATCTTTCATTGACAATCAAATTAAGGCAAACAGAGACCCTTTTATCTCTTATTTCTCAATCTGTGTGTCTTTGTTTTCTTTTCCTTGCTCTGTTGCCCAGGATTGAACCTTCAGGAAAACACTGAATAGCAGTAGTAAGTTGGGCATTTTTACCACTTTGTTAATCTTTTTGAGGAGAAAGCATTTACTATTTTATCATACAATCTGACATTGACTGTAGGTTTATGGTAGATGCTCTTTCACAAAGGAAAGTTATTTTCTCTTCCAAGTTTGTTGAAAGTTTCTGTTGAAAATAGATTTTGAATAGAATCAAATACTTTTCTTGTATCCATCGAATGCTCATATACTTTTGCATTATTTTCTGTTGATAAAGTGAATTAATTTGATTGATTTTCAGATGTAAAACTAATCTTTCACTGATAAAATAAGATCATTTGCCATAATTCCTTTGTAAATGTGTGTAGATGTGTATATTCCTTTTTATATATTATTTATCATATTCAATATAATACCAAATATGCTATACTAAGTATACTAAAATTGAAGAGGGGATTTTGTATCTATATAATAGGAGTTGATAGCTGTATAGACAATTTTTGGCTTAGACTGTCTTCTGGTTTTGGCATAAGAGTAATGATGGCTTCATTGAGTAAAGAAAATGTGCTTCCTCTTCAATTTTCTAAGAGTTTCCAAAGTATTGCTATTATCCCTTCCTTAATGGTTAGTAGAAATGACCGGCAAAAATTTCCATGCTTGGCATTTTCTTTGTGTGAAAGTTTTCAATGACACATTCAATTTTTCAATCAACGTTAGCGCAGTTCAGCTAATTGATTTAGGTTCCTTTTCAGTGTCATCATTTTGCGTCTTTCATGGAATGTTTCTGTTTAATCTAAACTGCCAAATCAGTTGACATCATGTTTTTATTACCTAGATATTGCTGTGCAACCCATTGCCCAAATATGTAACGCTTAAAACACCAAGCAGGTGTTATCTCAAGTTCCCCTGGGTCAGGGATTCAGGAGCAGCTTTGGAGGATGTTTTTGCCTCCAAGTGTCTCACGTGGTTGCAGTCTGAATCCTTGGAAGGCTTGATGAGTCAGAGTATCCACTTTCAAGATGGACCACTCACACGTCTGCTGGAAGAAGAAGATCTCAGTTTCTTGATGGCTGTTGGCGGGAGGCATCAATTCCTCACCACACGGTTCTTCTCATAAGCTGCTTAAGTGCTTAAGAGTCCTCACAACATGAAAGCTTCTCCCCGAGCAAAAGTGATTCCGGAGGGAGAGAAGAGAGAAAGCCACAATGTCTTTCACCATCCAGCCTCTAAATGTGCACGCCATCATTTCTACATGATAACACTCATTGGAAATAAATCACTAAGTCAAGTACACGCTGAAGGAGAAGGCAATAAGCCTCTGTTTTGAAAACAAGGAGATTAACAAAAATATAGAGATATATTTTAACACTCCCACAGATTAGTCAGGTTTCTTTCTTATGATTTTATCTGATTGTGGGAGAGTCTCTCTTTCTCTCAGTCTGATATTGGCAGTTTCATCATCTCTCTTTGTTGCATAATTACTTTGACTAGAAATGGATTAAATTTATTAATGTCTGCAAATAATTACTTTTTGTTTGATTGATTATATACATCATTTTCTATATTATTTTGCTTTTAGCTTTATTTTCTTTTGTTTACATACTTTGATTTCCTCTTTGCTTTGTTAAATGGAATGAATATAGGTCATTATTTTGAGGCCTGTCTATTTTTCTACTATGGACGTTGAAAGCTAGCTATAAATACTCCTGTAAGCCCTGTTGTAGCAATAGCCCATTCATCTTTGTGTGTGCGTTTATTGCCACTCTGTTCTAAGCATTTTCATTTTCTTTTCTTCTTTTATCATGTGCTGCTTAGAAATGCATTTCATTCCCTTATATTTGGAAATTTTCAAAATATCTTGTTATTCATTTTGAATTTCATTATCTTGCAGAGAGTATGCTGTGGATAGTCGGAGTTCTTTCAAATACATCGAGTATAATTTTGTTGCTCAGAATACAGTGTATCCTGGTAACAGCTCCATGTGGCCTTGGAAAGAATAAATGTTCATTCTACATTGTTACATGATACAGTTCATGAATATCAATCAGGTTAAATTAGTTAATAGGCTGTTTAGGCCTTCTATGTGGTTACTGATTTTGTGTCAACATTTTCTATAAATAATTGAGGAGGAAGAGCTGATGTTTCTGACTATAATTGTGGATTGGTCTGTTTCTTTTTTGCAGTCCTATCAGCTTTTGCTTTGTGTGTCTTTAAGCGTTGTTATAAATACTTCGTATCGTTCATAAATACTTAAGATTCAGTGTGTAAATACTTAGGATTGTCATGTCCTTTTGATGAATTTATGAAATGACAGTCTTTGTCCTTGTTCGAACTTTGTGCTCTGTAATCTAGTTTATTCAATAATAATATAACTGTTTCAGTCTTCTTTTGATAACTTTGGGTGAGACATATCATTTTGCCTTATCCTTCTAATTTAATTGAGTTTCTTATATTCAGCATATGGTAAGGTAGAGATTTTCTCCATCTGATATTCCTTACTTTTAATTGGGTATTGCGCCATTTTAATTTAATGTGGTTATTGCCATGGTTGGATTTAAATCTACCATCTTAGTCAAGCGTGGTGGCGCACACTTGTGGTTCCAGCTATTTGGAAGGCTGAGGTGGAAGGATCACCTAAACCCTGTATAGGTCGAGGCTGCGGTGGCTGTGAGCGTGCCACTGCACTCCAGCCTGGGCGACAGAGTGAGACTCCAACTTAAAACAAAACAAAGCAAAACAATAAATCTACCATCTTACTATCTATTTTCTATTATCCAAATGTTTCTTTGTGCCCTTTCTCTTAATTTCCTGCCTTCTATAGAATAATAAGTATTTTTTTTTTATCATTATATTGTATAAACTTCGCTGGCTTATTAGCTTTGTTATTTTGCTTCAGTCCGTTGAATGTCTAGTTAAAGTTCATATTTTACATGCTCGTCTGATCACAGTCTTTAAATCCTGTTATCCACTTCCTGTATAGTGTAAGAACTGTCCATAAACATCTTTCTATTTTGTCGCTCCCAATGTTTTACTGTTGCTGCTATCCATTTTACTTCAAATGGTATTTTTCTAAACTCCACAAAGCGTTTTTACTGTTCTTGCTCTGCACAACACACTTTAGAGAAATTAAAAGAATAGAGAGTACGTTGGCTTACACAGTGGTCATTTATTTTGCTCTTCATTCCATTGCCCAGGTTTCCTTTTTTGTCTGACAACAGTTTTCTTTAACATAAAACATTTTAAAATTCATCTTTTTTATCATCATGTTTTCTTTCTTTGTCATCTTTTGATATTTTATTTTCACTTTGGTTGTGTCTAAATTATTTGGCTTTGTTTCCTCAGAAAATACACCTTTAGTTTTAGATTCATTTTAGATTTAGAAATAAACTGCAAAGATAATAGAGAAAACTTTCATATACACCACACCTAATTTTTCCTGTTTGAATATCTTTTATTCGTATGGTACATTTGTCAAAATTAACTCATAGCAATACATAATGATTAACTAAATGTCATAATTTATTTTGATTTCTTTAAATTTAGCCTTTTTTTTCCCAATCCAGTAGACCATATTACATTTCATTGTCATGAGGGTGAATGCTTTTTCTATGATGACAACGAAAAAAAAAAAACCGGAAAAAACAATGTTGACCGGATGCAGTGGCTCAAGACTATAATCCCAGCACTTTGGGAGGTCGAGGTAAGAGAATTGCCTGAGCCTGTGGGTTAGAGATCAGCCTTGACAACTTGTGAGACCTTTTCTCTACAATCGATCAAAAACTTAGCTGGGCATGGTGGCACACACCTGTAGTTCCGGCTACTTGGAAGGCTGAGGCAGAGGGCTCACCTGAGCCCAACAGGTCGACGCTAGGGTGGCCATGAGCTTGCCACTGCACTCCAGCCTGGGTGACAGAGTGATACTCCAACTAAAAAAAAAAAAAAGAACCACTATTACTAAGAATCATAGAAAGAACTCAATCAGCTCTATGATTTAGTGTGGTCAGGATGAAATCGTTCATTGCTCAGCAGATGTTTGTGAAGCATCTTCTAGGTAATCAGTGTTTGATAATCCATTTTCCTCTTCTCATATACAGAAATATATAATTCTACTTTTCTAACCAAGTAGAAAACTGTGTCTTTTTTGATCCCTACTCGTCAAAGATAAAACCAAAAGCAATACAAAATTACAGGTGCTGAAATTCACAAAAGTAGTGAAGAAATTTCGAAACAAGTTATTATGTTTTGAGCTAATTCTATTGTCCAACAAAGTATTTTCTAGTCAGTATCTTCTTGGAGCCATTCACAATTGTCAGCCCTATTTCTTATTCTTAATTATTAATGTTAATATTATGATTAGTAGTTGTAATCATCTTTTTCCAGCAACATATACTGTTAACACCCTAGACACATCAATGAATGAAAGAAAAATTATATCCCACATTGTGTTATAAATTTGATCTAGTTGAAAACAAAAAAATACTTTCGTAGTTGGTTTAGTTGCTGTCTATTAATTCTGAAGATGCTTGTTTCTTATGTTTGCTTATTTCTTTATTTGGACAGATGAAATTCTAAAAGACAACTCAGTACAGACTTGCCTAGACAGAGTGTATATTTTCACTGATAATTATGAATTCATTCCAAATGCCTCCCTTAACTCCCATTTTGGGCTATCCTTGGCAAGATTAAAGGATTTCAATCTGGATTAAAGGATTAGGTAATTCATAAACGAGTGTTTCATCCTGGAAAAGAAGGAAATATATTCATTTAGATTTCTTTTGTCAAGGGATCAATGACTGTTTATTCTTTGCCACATGCTTTTTTTGTTTGTTTCAGCTAAAACAACAATACATTTATGTTTTTTTCCCAGTCTTTTGTAGTGTTCATCCCCTGTTCATCTTTCACACTGAATGCTTGAATATGCCTTAAGGGCTATAAAAAGAATACACAATGGGGTCAAGCATCACCACTTTTGGATGATAATGTTTGTAAGCAATCATTGCTTTAAATCGCAATAAATATGTTAGCAAAAAAATAGAAAAAAGAATATAAGTATTAAAAAATTCCTAGATACTTTGATTCCCAGGGAAAATAAAATAGAGAAAATTATCTTTAGATATCTGTATTTTCAACTTCAAGGCTTTGCTAAGGCTTAGATTTACAAAGATGATTCCCACAAGTGATTGCTCAAATAACGCACTTACTTGAATGGCGTCCACTTCCCTTTTGTTCTTAATGAGCTGGCCCTTGATATCTGGCATGGACAGCCTTGGTTAGCTACTTGGCGGGGCAATGGTGTCACGCTGCCAAACACCGAAGTCTAAGGAGATTCTTGGGAGGTGAAACTTCTTGCCCCTGACATCATTTTCCCCCAAACCTAGACTGTATTTCATACCAGAATTTGACTCTCCCTGGCAAAAAGCCTAGCGATCCTGGCAGACAAATAGAACCTCGTAAAACCACAGAGCAACTTATTTGTAAAAAGCTGTACTAGACTCATGAATCTTTGAAAAGCATTATTGACACATTTCTAATTCTGTTCCAATTATTCTGCCTTACTTTTTTCTTTGCTTCCTCATTCTTAGAATTGCTTCTCCCCAAAACCATAATAAAGATTTTAAAAGTATCCACCTGCTGTCAAAGATCTGATTTCCCCAGTCCTTTCTATTATTTTATTCCGAAATTCAACTCCGAAAGAACACACTGGCAGTTTACCTCCGGCCACAGTCTCCAAGAGGCACCTAGTTACTTGTTTTAATTTCTTTGTTATTCTCACATCTGTCTTTCTATCTGGAGAAGGATTATGTTGCTATAGAGAAGAAACTCTATTGTTGACTGGTAATTAATGTTTGCTCACACCTTTTACTGCTTGTCAAGTAGTAATGCAAGGAGATGAGGGCATGGACATTGAAGACATACAGCTTGATTCATCTGGTTTGACAAATTACTGTGTGATCTTGGACGAGTTGCTCACCTACTTTGTCCCTCAGTTTTCTTATTTGTGAAATGAACACAAGTATAGTGCTTAAACAGTAACTGGCTTCCAGCAAATACTCTAAAAGTGATAGTATTTTTATTTGCAGGAAAGGAAAATATCATTAAGGCATTACTGAAAGAGACATCTTCGCCACTTAGTTCTTTTCAGGTTTTCAGGGAAACATTTGTTGAGTAGGAAGATCCCTGGTAATATGTCTTTGATCCAAAAAAAAAAATCATCAATATACATAAATAACTAACTTTAATTATATGTACTACATCATTTTAAAATTTCCACGGGTATGTGTTTTGGATTTATGTTGTGGTAATATTTTTAAGGTATATAAATTAAAAAATTTAGTGTTTTGAGTTTTTTTGTTTGTTTATTAGATTTTAGGAGTTAGCAGCTGCCTCAAAGTGCTAAAAAATCACGACAGATTCAGAGCAACCAAACACAGTTTCCTTTTTTTTTTTTTACTATTTTACTCTAGAAAAGAGTTTTGAAATAAATTGAATAATATTATTTACTGTACTTCTTTTTCATAATTAATATTTTCTATCTCATTTCTATATATATATACAAATTATGAAACAACCTGATCTTTTTCTAATCCTAAGAACTTTTTGCTTTTTATGTTTTAAATATCGTTATGTTTCTTTAATCTCCCCACCACAAGTATGATTAACTATATATTCAGCACTTTTTGAAGTACTTTAAGCAATTAAGACAATACCGATTGTCAAAGAAAGATTTATGGAGACATGTGGTGTGACGTAGGCTCATCACATAAGCAGAATTTGATTCAGCATTTAAGGAAAATATATGTGCTATTTAAAGGCTTATGACATTATCAAGTTTTGTTATTGACTCTATCCCCGAAGTATGTGTAGAACCTCAAAATGGACCCAAATATATACCTATATCTGTAGTTACTTATAATATATTTTATCGATGACTATCTAGCAACTGACTGGTGCAAAAAATAAGCTCACTCCCACTTGCTTATGGTAATACTTAGACATTTAAACTTCCAGCCCTAATCATTAATTACTTGGGGAAGAAAAACCAAAGATGCTCCTAGAAGTTGCCACTCCCTTAGAAAAATTAATTATGCAATTTATTATATTCAGTGGGAATAAATTTGAGCTCTTATTGAAAAAGGTAAATTTTTCTTTTTTTTTCTTTTCACTTTTTTCCCATACAATTTTCAGAAAACTAAAATGTATAAAGAATTCTTCAATTATTTCTCTATCAACAGTCTTAGTATTAAGTGGTGTCATTGTTAATTCCAATTACTTATATAGATTACACTTTGGTATTAGGCTGCAGCTGCCTTTTATTAAAACTATTTTATGTCCAACTTTATAAACCTTTGAAAAGCATCATTTACTGTATTTCCTTTCTTTTTTTCTTTTTTTTTGAGTTGGAGTCTCACTCTGTCACCCAGACTAGAGTGCAGTGATCGCTCCCCGCCACCGCAGCCTCGACCTGCTGGGCTCCAGCGATCCTTCCGCTGAGCCTTCCAAGGAGCAGGAACTATAGGAGTGTGCTACCATGCCGGGCTAATTTTTTATTTATGGTACAGATGAGGTCTCAAGTTGCCTGTGCAGGTCTCGATCCCACAGGCTCTGGCAATCCACTCACCTAGGTCTCCCAAAGTGCTGGGATTACAGGCTGAGCCACTGAGCTCAGCCAAAATTGCAAAATTGGATCACTGTGACAAGGTCACTTCCTTTAGTTTTTCCTTTTTACTAGTATCTTCTCTCTCCCTCTCTCTCTCTCTCTCTAGGTGGAACTACAGGCGCGTGCTACCATGCCTGGCTAATTTTGTATTTCCAATCCTGTTATTTCAAATGTGTCTATCTTCTTTGTCTTTCACATTTTTGTTTCTTCCCATTGCTTTTGATCAATTTCACTGATCTAGGACAAAGCATTTCAGCAGTGAATATTTAGACTAAAATAAAATATATATGGTGATAAATAAGTTTTTTCTGTTCCTGAAAACACTTTCTTATAAATCACCTTCAAAAAATTCCTCATCGCAGGGTCTGCTTTTGGGAAGCCAACCCAAACACAAGTGACAACTGACTTAGCCATCAGTCAAGTCACCACCTACCTTTGTGCGAAATGACATATGGGTGGTGAGTGAAATGATCCATTCTTCACAATCCCCCAAAATCTCAGTATTTGGAGACACTCAGGATCAAGGTTAATGCAGCACGCTTAAAAGAAGAAGACCGGTTGAGCATCTGTCTGAAAAATGCTTGGACTTCCATCTCTCACATCCTCAAGCATGTATCCCCTGGTGAAAACAGCTTGAACTTGGAGATATCAAGTACTGTAGAAAATAAGAGAAGCAGGAATTAGATGAAGCCCTACACGTAAAAAAGTAGAACCCTCAGCTGTCTTTTTCTCCCTGGTTCTCAGAAAATAAGGAGCTACGTATATACCAACTGTATACTTCCACCAAAGTTAAGCAAGTTATCTTGACAAAAGAAATCAATACAGGAAAGGAGTTCCCGAACCAGCAGCTGGAAGTTTTTCATTGAAAATGCAAGATTGACATTTAAACACCACCAGGTGCCCAGTTCTTTCAGTGTAGTCAACTCACTCTTAAACAGGACTGATCACATCCACAACAATCTAGAAAAAAACCTCCACTAATAAGAGAGAGGCCAAGCCGGGCTCGGTGGCTCAGCCTGTAATCCCGCGCCTTTGGGAGGCTGAGGTGAGTGGATTGCCTGAGCCCGCGGGTTCAAGACCCGCCTGGGCAGCGAGACCTCATCTCTACAATAAATCAAAAAATCAGCTGGGTGTGGTAGCACATGCCTGTAATTCCAGCTACTCGGAAGGATGAGGAGGAAGGATCACCAGAGCCCAGCAGGTCGAGGCTGCGGTGGCTGGGAGTGGCCACTGCACTCCAGTCTGGCGACCGAGTGAGACTCCAACTCAAAAAAAAAAAAAAAAAAAAAAGAGAGGCCAAAACAAACAAATAGGAAGACGGAATGCCTAGGAAACAGACACAAAGAAAGAAAAAAGAAAAGTAATTTACTCTGGGGAATAAAACAATGTTGCATACAAGCATAAAGAATGTATGCCATAAATGGAAAATTTCAGAGAACAAGGAAGCACTTGGAAATTACAAAGGCGATTACTTCTGTGCCATCATTCTGTACCAGAATGATGAGGAGATAAAATCAAGAAAATCTCTTCAGGAGTAGAACAAAGTCACAACAAAGAGCTGAAAAAATAGAGAGACAGTTAGCAACTTGAAATATCAATCAAAAATCTCCAACATCTTTCTAATAAGATTTCCAGAAAGAAAGAGAGAAAGAGGGAGAGGAAATTAGCCAAAAAAACAGTACAAAATAGTTTATCAAGTCCAAGGATTCCAATCTCTAGTATGGAAGAACCCATCAAATTTCCTGTGTAATGAAATGCAAGAGGCCCATCTTAAGGCATATTTTTGCAATTTCAGAAAAACAGGAAAAAAGGCCTTAGTGTTAAGAAATGAAGAGGGGAAGTCACACTGACAAAATAGGGGGGGGGAAATGGTATCACTTCTTAACAACACAATGGATTTTATAAAACAAAGCCTTTACTGTTACCCCAAGGGTAGGTGGATGATAGGTTGAAGACATTTTTGTACTTGCAAAACTACAAATAATTACCTCCTACGACTCCCTTTCCAGAAATTTACTGGAAAGTGGGTTTTTGCAAACAAGGTAACAAGCTAAAAATGAGAAAGAGATGGGGTACAGTAAAGTAGTATTTACCTTTATTAAGTTTATATTCTACAAAAATAGATATACAATAAATAAAGATATAAGAATTGTGACAAATGGTAAACGGAAAAGGAACACAGAGTAAGGAGACTGAGCTATGATGATTGGGGGATCCTTCAGACAGGTACAAAAGAAACTTCTCTGGGGTCTGAATGAAATAGAGGAGAGCCAAATAATATACAGATGTAATGTGTCCTAGGCAATGGGAGTAGCAAGTCGTAGGTTTCTGAGAATGGAACATGCTTGACTTGTTGAGAATGGCAGGAAAACCAGTGACTGGGGAAGCAGATGATTTTTTTTTTTTTGAGTTGGAGTCTCACTCCGTCGCCCAGACTGGAGTGCCATGGCCGCTCCCGGCCACCGCAGCCTCGACCTGCTGGGCTCCGGCGATCCTTCCACCTTAGCCTTCCCAGTAGCCGGAGATGAGGTCTCGCCAAGTTGCTCAGGCGGGTCTCGAACCCGCGGGCTCCGGCAATCCACTCACCTCAGCCTCCCAAAGTGCGGGATTATAGGCTGAGCCACCGAGCCCGGCTAGCAACTGCTGTGAGGAGAAGGTTACCAAGTTGGAAAAATAGTAAGAGGCCATTTATGGGGTGGTCTGGCCTTGGAAAAAGGTATTGGATTCTATGCTAAATGGGATTGCTTGTGAGAATCTGATGGGGGATTTTAAGTAAGAAGGTAGAATGACTTGATTTATGTTTTTACAGCTTTGCTGGGTGGAAATGATGGATAGAAGCTAGGAGACCTTGCAAGTCACTATGCCTGTTTTGTATTCCACCTTTAACGTTCAACACTTAAGACTCTTTTGTTCTCAAAATAGTATTTTAAATCAGTACTATGACTTTATCATTTCCACTTATGTTTGTGATATTTTGGCACAGAGGCTGTTTGCTGTCTCCTGTCCTATGTCTGACAGGAGACAGCAAACAAACAAAAATTCCAGGGAGAATTTTTCTAAAACTCAATTCCCATGTCATTATATTATTTTCTTGATTGTAACTACTTATTGTATCCCTATCAACAAAGACTAAGTATAAACATTAAAATGGCCAAAGTGTATTTATATATTGTTGAACCTGCTATCAAAATAGCTAATATATTTCAATAACACATGGTTAGATATGACATTTTGAGCCTTTGAAACTAAATAACCGAGTAGGAAGAGAAGAAAAATGCGTAATCTGTTTAAATGCTCAGATTCTTAACTTTTGCAGGAACAAACTTGGATAATAGGAAATTATCACCCTGGTCATAGTCTTGCTAAGCTATGGTGTGGCCATGTGCTCTTTGAGCTCTGGCCAGGTCATGTTTTCTTAAGCTTTGGTCACCCTCCCTCCCTTGGGGAGGATAATTCCCTCTCTCTCTCTCTCTCTTTCTCTCTCTCCAATTTACTTTCAAAATAAACTGTATTTTCTGATATAACTTCTGTGCAATTCTTTGCGTCTTTCATGTAGCATCGGATGGCACACATTAGATACCTAAACCCCCGACCGGCCTGACCTAACATTCTGGAGGTCCCACTGGGAGTGTGACCCTAATATTTTTTGGAAGTTCCACCTAGACTTGCCACCCTTGACTCTGAGTGTTGGCCCCTTTCCAATCTGTGAAAGGTGAATAATAAATTTATTTTCTTTTTTAAAAAAAAATATCACTCTATGATATCAGCACCTTCAGGAGGTAAAGTTAACCTGATGAGCTAATTACTTAGATAGAGAGAAAATTACATACTTGATACTCATGCCAATGTTCTTTTGTCTTTTTTTTCTGGTTGCCATTTTCTTTTTCCTTTCTCACTGAAAATGCATATTTTCAACGAGAAGCGTACATATTTTTAAATGGAAGCGTTTGTTTTACAACAGCTATCATTATATTAAATTTAACCAGGGACATATGCTAAAAATGGAAGCTGGTGTCGTAATGTGCTTCTGGTCCTCTGGGAAATTTTTTAACTCAACAGGCTATGAAGATCATCATAAATCCTGAGGACAGTAATCCAGAAACTGCTAATGATTGCATTCTTGCATGTTGAAGAGGAGGTGCAGGGTCAGCAAAGAGCTATTAATGACAAGCATGAAGAAGACGGAAACCATGGCCTGCCTGCACAAGGGAATCTTGACTTGTAGGCTACAGTTTTCAAGCTTAGAAGTTGTCAAGAAGCTCTATTGCCACGAACTCTAAATGATGCGCTGATTAAAAAACGTCAGTATGTCTTTTGGGAAGTTGACAGTCATGATATAGTAACTATGCAAAGCTGTGAGTCTCCAGAGTGGTATTTGTGTCTAATCTGTATGGTCACACGAAATATAGCTGCCAAGAATGCCATATTCATTATCTTGAGTAGTTTTATCAGCACTACCTGATGTCGTACTAAGAAGAAAAATTACCAAAAATTTCCCTGGCCATTCAATCACGGATCCTTTGTGAAATGTGCTTGAGGCAAACTCTGTGCCTGGTGTTCAGGTAATAAAGGTTTTCAAAAAGAAGGCCCTGTCCTTACTCACCTTGTGCTAAAAATATGAGAGGGAAAACAGATAAAGAACGTATTAGAACATAATGTGATCATTGCTACTGTAGAAGTAAAATCAGAATGTTGGGGGAAAATCCTAGAAAAACATGGGCCATTAAGAAAAAAAAAGTTAGAAGTGCTAAGTGGGCTTGAGGACTCTCCGTAAAATGTATATTTATAACCTATGAATAAAGAACTCACAGACGACATACTCAAAGATGCTTATTTATGCATAAGAAAATAAAAAATAAAGTAATATTTTTCACATTCTCTAAGTTATTTATATAACAACTCTAGCACTAAAGACTGTGTTTTGATTCTAACTCTATTGTTTTTCTACTGTACAACAGAAGCAAAGGTCATTTCTCAATCATTTTACTGATCATAAAAATATTTGTTGTGTGCCTATTTTATATGATTGCTTTTTCTAAAATCTGGCAATAACGTTGCAAACACAAATGGGCATTTTTTCTTTGAGGTAGCTTATATTCTATAAAAGTAGGTATATATCATTCTACATACAAAAGTAAAAATTAGAGTTTCATTTCCAGTCTGAGGAGTTTGCTGCTAACATCACCCAGCAATTAACTACTATCTGCAAAAAATACAAAAAAGTAATAACTCTTGGAAGTTTCTTTAGAGTGAATTGTGAAAGCAAGTGTCAAGGGAAGTAAAAACAAGGGAAAATCTGATCAGATCAGGGTGGTTCTTCTGTTTTTGCAGTTTTAGCCTGAGGATAGGCCACAATCATGGCTCAGCTCAGGGCAGCTGAAACTGTCAGAAAACTTGCAGTCTGGTTCTAACTCCAGTCAGAATGGCAATTATCAATAACTCAAAAAACAACAGTTTCTGGAGAGGGTGTAGGGAAAAGGGATCACTTCTACACTGTTGGTGGGAGTGCAAACTAGTGCAACCTCTGTGGAAAACTGTGGCGATTCCTAAAAGCTCCAAATATCGACCTCCCATATGACCCCGCAATCCCCCTACTGGGAATATCCTCTGAAGAACTCAAATCACTCTATAAAAAAGATACCTGCACACGTATGTTTATCACAGCGTTGTTCACAACAGCAAGAACCTGAAACAACCATGCTGCCCATCAAAAGCAGACTGGATTTAAAAAATGTGGTACATATACACAATGGAATACTACGTAGCCATAAAAAAGAACAAAATCATGAATTTTGCAGCAACCTGAATGGAACTAGAGTCTATAATACTGAGTGACCTCTCACAGAAACAAAGATCCGAGTATCACATGTTCTCACTCAAATAATGGACCTTGAACATTCATTGTAATACTATAAGAAAATGATTGACGGTACTGGGAAACTATGGGGGGGGAGATGGGATTAACAGTAGCAAATATCTGTCTGGGGACGGGGAAACACCTCTTATAAACAGGGTACCTGAATAAAACGTAATTGTATACCTAACCCTTAACTGTACCCAACAAAACCATAATAAAAAATATTTTTAAAAAAATCAAAAAGATACAGAAGGCCACTACATAGTGATAAAAGGCTCAATCCATCAACAAGAAATATCTATCCTAAACATACATGCACCCAACATAGGTGTGCCAACTTTCATAAAGCAACTTCTAGGAAAACTAAAGAAAGATACTGACTCTAACACCATCATAACTGGGGACTTTATTACCCCACTCACAACCCTAGACAGATCATCAGACAAAAATCAGCAAGGAGATCTGGAACCTCAATGTGACTTTGGACCAATGGACTTA
>NW_007252063.1:1877879-2033482 GCF_000164805.1 Carlito syrichta
GCAGCCATAAAAAAGAACAAAATCATGAATTTCACAGCAACCTGGATGGAGCTAGAGTCTTTAATACTGAGTGATCTCTCCCAGAAACAAAGATCTGGGTATCACATGTTCTTACTCATATAGTGGACCTTGAACATCTATTGTAATACTATAAGAAAAAGATTGATAGTGGCGAGAAACTATGGGGGAGGGGAAGGGAGGGGGATTAACGTTAGTCAATATCTGTCTGGGGATGGGGAGATACCCTTTATCAACAAGGGTGCCTGAACGAAGCATATTTGTATTCCTAACCCTTAACTGTACCCCACAATATTAAAATAAAAAATATTGACTTGAAAAAAAAAAGAAGAAAACTTGCAGTATTTCTGGCATGAAAGAAAACCTGAAGGGTCCTAGTCAGCATAAGGGAGCAACCCCTAAAAAGAATTCCATAGCAGAGTAACCACAGTTCCTGTGTGTTCATTCTGATAAAGTAGTACTGGATAACCCTTGAGCAGCAGACACCTTAGAGAAGGTGAGGAAACTTCACTGAAAATCGGTCTTCCTCTCACTGTTGGTGAGAAAGATTTTACATTTTGAGTCTAACCAAGTCCCTATGTGTTGGGAAAAAAAAAGCAAAAAAATTAACACTTTGAGAAGGAATATAATAAAGTTCATAGCTTACACAATATAACATTCACAAAGTTCAAAGTAAAATTCAAGTTTATTTGACATAGGTTAAACCAAGGAAATGTAACCCATTTTTTTTTTTTTTTGAGTCTGAGTCTCACTGTAGATGTGCAGGCTGGAGTGCAGAGTCACATGGTCACAGCAGCCTTGACCTGCTGGGCTCAGCTGATCCTTCCACCTCAGCCTTCCAAGTAGCTGGAACTACGCCTGGCTAATTTTTAAATTTATTGTAAAAATGAGGTCTCATCAAGTTGTTTAGCCTGGTCTTGAACCTCTGGGCTCAGGCAATCCTCTTGCCTCCACCTCCCAAAGTACTGGAATTACAGGCATGAGCCACTGCACCCCTCTTATGTGATCCATTTCCGAGAGAAAAGCATTGGAAGTCAATGCTCAGAAGACTCAAACATCACAGATATCACTTAAGCAGACAGTGTAACCATGGTCAGTGAATTAAAACAAGTAGGAACACACCCATTAACAAAAAAAACTCAGAAGATAAATTTTAAAATAATTAAAATAAATAAAATAAAAACTTTAGAGCTACAGAAATACATTATCTGAAATAAAAAGATAACTGAATGAGTTCAATAGAGGAGAAAAGAATCAGTGACCTGGGAAATACGTTAATAGAACTTATTTAATTTAAAGAGGAGAAAAAAATGATAGCAAAAGAAATGATCAGGGAATGCAGGGACTTATGCAAAAACAGGGAAAATACATGAGGAATTTCAAAAGGAAGGAAAGAACAAATGACAGAAAAAAAATGTGAAGAACTAATGGCAATAGCTATCATTTTGGTGAAACACAAATGAAAGGTTTAAATTTTTTTTTAAAATCTATGCTCTGACACATTATAATCAATGAGCTAAAAACAAAGGGTCAATCTTGAAAGCAGAGAAAACATATTACAATTTTTTGAGAGAAACATTTTTTGAAAGACTGTGGACTTCTCAAAAGTAACCATGGAGGCAATAAGATAGTGGTCTAATATTGTTAAAGAACTATAAAAAAAAAGGCAAACAATCTGTCAACCCAGATTTCCAAAAAAAATCTTTCAAAACTAAAAGCATCCTAAAACATTTTAGATAAATAGATATTAAAAAATTGTGTACCGATTATTTCAGAAAACAGACAAGTAATTAATGTCTCAACTTGTTCTATGAGGCAATCAAAGCTCTTATACCAAAACTTGTCAAACATCAAAGGGAAGAATAAAGTTACATGCAAATATTCCTCATACACATGGGCATAAACATTTGTAACAAAAGATTAGCATATTAATTCCATGTCAAATATGGTTAATCCCAGAATTGTAACATTTATATTATTGATATAATGCAAGAATTATATCAATAATTATTGAATTTAGCAGGGTTATAGGAACAAAGTTTATGTGCAAAAATTAGCTGTGTGTTATATATATGTGTATACACTCATATATTTATAGCAAGTGATTGGAAAGTAAATTAAAACAAAAATTCCACTTACAATACTGTCAGAAGATACTTAGGGACGAATGTAGCAAACATGAAAGAGCTCTTACTGAAAAACTACAAAAGATAGTTGAGAAGATTTGAAGAAGCTATAAAAATAATGAAGAAATATGACTTGCTAACTGATAGGAAAACTCAATACTCTTAAGCTGACAATTTTCATCAAATTAATTATCAACTATAACTCAGATAATCAAAATACTGCTAGCATGTATATTTTAGTAATTGACAAGCTGATACTCATATCTATGTGTAAGTCAACACGTTAGAATAACCAAAGTGACAAAAAGGAAAAAAAGGAAAACTGTAGCATTTATCCTGTATGAATTCAAAACTTATTTTACATCTGTTTTTATTCAACAATGTACTCCTTGTAGAAGAATTGACACTTATAGGTTAATGGGAAAAATAGAGTTCAGAAATAAACCTGCACCTATATGCTTGAGTAACTTGTTTTAAAGAAGCCAAGGCAATCAATGGGAGGAAGACAGATCTCTCAAAAATGGTGCTGCAAAATTAGATACCTAAAAGGACAAATAAGAACATCGTCCCTTCCTTTACATCAAACTAAAAAAGAACACAAAATGGATAATGAATTTAAAAGTGCCAACAAAAGTATAATAATTTTAGAGTAAAACTGTAGAAAATCCATGTGACTTTGGTGTAGGTAATGATTTTTTAGACAGAATCTAAAAGCATAAACCATAAAAGAAAAAAAAAATACTAAATTGGGTATTATCAACATTTTAAAACATGCTCTTGAAAGACCTCATTAAGATAAGACAGGTCACAGTCTGAGAGAAAATATTCATAATATATAGAGCTGACAAAGGACTGAAACCCAGAATGTATAAAGAATTCTTACAACTCAATCATAAGATGCATACTTCAATAAGAGATGGGCAGATCAGAGCAAACATTACTCAAAAAACATACAAGTAGGTTGAAATGCAGATATGACATAGTTTCTCATCAAGGAAATGCAAATTAAAACCACAAAACCTACTACTGAACTTCCATGAAAATGACTAAGAATTGTTAAAAATACGGGGCTGACAATACTAGAATCAGTGAGTATGGGGAGTAACTTGAACTCATAAACTACAGATATGAATGTCAAATAGCACACCCACATTGGAAAACTAAGAAACCTGGAAGTTTCTTAAAACATTAAGCTTTCACCTACTATGTCATCCAAGGTATTTATCTAAGAAACATAAAAGCATATCTCAATTAGGTTGAAAAAATAAAGACAGGCAGATAGATGATAAATTAGATATATGATACATCAATCAATTGATAGATAAATTGATGATAGGTGATTAGAAATCTCAGAATTGATAGGTCAAAAGACTGCTTTAAAGCTACTAGGCTGATCAACATTTTCCAACATTAAACCAAGTAGAGGAGTATAGCTGATATTATGCTAACAGAAACCACATATTAAATACAAGAAAAAAGTCCAAAATGGAAGAAGTAATCAGAAGCCAAAAGATAGATGTCTAAAATACACAATGCCTATTGATTATGGCAAAAGGGAAGGTTGGAAACAATACCTGAAGCTGAAAGACAGGTGGATCTTAACTGGAAAGAGAGAAATCTTGAAAGGGAGTGAGGCGGGGTAATTAGCACATGTTAGACATAGATAAATAAATTTCCCATAGGCGTGTTTTAGGAAACATTCAGACATTTAAAAAGTTATATTTTACTGCAAGTCAAACTCCAGCCTACCTCACTCCCTCAGCAAATCAAAAGAGAACTCCATCAGACGAGAGAATATGAGAACCCAAATTTCCAATTCACGGTTTAACGTAATAACCACTGAAAAGCCAAATACCACCCCTTAACTGACCAAAGCCTTAGAAATGATAAGACTACCTTTTAGCTCAAGAACTTGTGAATTGGAAACATCTGGCAGATCTCCTACAAAAGACAATGTGATCCGAAAATGACCCCTCCCCTTTTCTTCTCGCATCAGGAGCCCAGAGATGTCAGTCTCCAGAGTGGCGGTTACCTGGGTTCCACCCTCTTTAGCATACCGATCATTGTGAAGAGATATCAGGTCTATTGCAAAGAGCAAAATTGCAGTTTCTTTCATCCATTCCTGCTCTGACATGTCTCCCTTTCCTTTCTCTCTTCTTTCTCTAATAAACTATATTTGAAAACTTTACTGGTTGCTCATTTTTAAATGAGCCAAAGAATCCACGGGTTTTGCACCACACCCCAAGGGGCTTCATCTGGCACCCAACATGGGGCCTGGAGCTCGCTGATACCATGGGTCTGTAAGTATGGCGGCAACAGCTTCTATTTCTCTCTTCTCTCTCTCTCTCTCCTCCCTCTTGGCCTTTGCCATTTTCTTTTTCACTCCTTTTTCTTCTTGGAGTCACCTACGGATTCTCCTCCCTATCGCTCAATTTCTACTCCCTCCAGCCAAAGTTCCTGGCCTCCTTGATGGGAGGTGAGCAGAGGAGAAAAGGAGTGAAGACTCTACCCCATGCAGAACTAAAACTCCAGTGATCCTCCTTGATGAAAGACACAGAGGGAGTAGCTACTGCCCAACTTCATTTCTGTGCAGCCCGGGAGACCCTTTTCTTTTTCTCATGCTTGACTCCTACTGCTCTACAGGAGTGAAGGAAGGATTCCTACCAGGAATGGAGACAGTATGTTTTTCTGTGATATTTAAGCAGTTAGATTGTTCTTGTTTTCAAATGCTAACAGCCAAGTTACTTAGGAGTGAGTTTGTTTCTAAGGATTTAGACCTTGCCTGAGATTGCAATCAACTATTTGTCTCTGAAAAACTGTTCAACGTTCTCTTAAAAGTGTGTAATATGTGTTAAGCCAATAATTTAAAATTTAGTACTAGATAACCACTGTTTGTATTAGCAGGTTTGCTAGAGAGTTTTTTTTTTTCTTTTTATTCTTTTTTTTTGGATGCACCTGACCAGCAGCCCCCTACAAGACAGGTAAAGCTTTAAGTGGTAAATTCTCTGTGAGACATGCTGGGGCATGGGAACTGGCCATTCCCACTTGATTAAGTCACTTTACTAAGCCTGGTGCTTCTGTGGGGTAGACAAGATGCTGGATGCTGTATGTGGCACAATGATGTGTGAGAACTGATCACTCTCACCTAGTTGTCCACACTTAACAACTAAAACTACAATTCAATAATGTATAAAAGGGTCTTAACAAATTTACCTGTTCATAATTAGAAATAAATAAAAATAAATCATTTTACATCTATGCAATCTGTCCACTCTAGAAAGGTTTTGTATCAGATCATTTCAAAGACACTGTTGGAAAGTCCAAAATTAAATCTCATTGGTTCACGGCACTCAGGTCACAGGCACATAGTCACAGGTAGTCCTACGTGGGTGAATTCTTAAGCTGCAAAAAGCTTCAAACAGCGCTAGGGATGCTCAACCCCAAAAGGCCATCAAGATCCCATAAATGCCTGTCATCGCTGCTTATGGCTTTTTTTGTTGCTTTCAGAATTTTTCTTTGAAGAACGCAGCACACAAGTGTTCAAAGGCAGAATTCTGCGTTTTCAAGGAATGTAAACAAGAAAATGGGTAATACTCACTCTATATGCTCAGACACCCCATTGGGACCTATTTTTAAAAATCAGAAAAAATTAAAATTATGCAGTTTAAAATTAAAAAAAGCTAACACGTTATTGCAATCAAATTTATCCATTAAAAACATCTGGCAGGTTTCCTGCAAAAGACCATGTGGTCAGGAAAAGACCAACACTCCTCTTCTCTTTTCCCATCAGAAGCCCAGAGATGTCAGTCTCCAGAGTGATAGCTACCTGGGTTCTACCTCCTTTAGCATATCAAGTCCATTATAAAGAGCAAAAGTTCGTGTCTTTCGCCCAAGCCAGTTCTGGCAAGTCTCCCTTTCTTTTCTCTCTTTTTTTTCTAATAAACTTTGTTTAAAAACTTTCCTGGCTGCTCTAAAATTCGTTTTAGAAATGAGTCAAAGAATTCACGAGTTTTATGCTGCATCCCACCCGGCGTCAGGGAAAAGACTCAGGATAGAACTATGCATTTCTGTCTAGGAAAGAAATATCTCAAGTGTCCAGCCCAAGGCTTAATCTACCTAGAAAGGGCAAATATAGAAACTGGACTGGGGTAAAAACTGGAGGAAGAAAGACTGAAAGATGGTTTGTAGCAAGATCCTATGTTTTCAGAGACAAAGAAAAAATGAGAATAAATCAAAATAGCAAATTAAGGAGGTTGCTAGGGAAAATTGGAATAACTTAAGGACCCTAATTTAGTTTTAGCCAAACAGTAGGACCAAGAGGAGTGTTCGTGTGTATGTTTTTCTTTATACAAAGCAACTTAAATCATTTGTTTCTGACCCGCAACTCACAAATTATAAATCATGTGAATGTGAGAACAGCTATACCTAACCCTTCTCTGAAGAACGCCATGCTGTTGCAGACATTGGGAGTGTTAGGGAAACACTGAGAATGCTTAAAGAATTTGTGAATTCTGAAATAGAGAAAGGGAAAACATAGAAAAAGCAGAAAAAGCATATGTGGAAGCTTATTCTCAAGCCTCAGTTCTAGATAAGTCCTGTCCCATCTTTTGGGATCTCTGGTCAAATGTACATCTGAGTGTTTATTTTACCTACGATGACTACAGATTTTTGAAATAAAAATTCAATTGGCTGACATGAAGGGTTAGATATTGTTCCCATTTAATAGGAGTACATGTAATAATCAATGGGTATCATGGAAATTTTGGTAGATTAATAATTAATTGATTTACGGGAGCTTTGATTATGAGGGGAACAAATGATTTAGAAATAAGAGTATCAGTAAAGGGAAGCCTGAAACTTTTAGCATAACCTAAGAGAAATAGAGAAAAACATAGAAAAGGAGCAGAAAAAAAATACGAAAACTTTTCTGAGGACGCTTCTTTATCAAATGTGTGAAAGGACAGACTGAGAGTGGGAAGCCATTTTTTCATCTTGTTCTTAAACCCTGGCACAATGATGAGAAAGTAGAAGCTATGCTTTTGGAGAAATGCACACTTTAGGTATAATTAACTTTACCGACTTTGTCTTTTGAGAAACAGACTTCCAGGTATCAGAGGTATCTCATTGTGGCAATCAAGCTTGACTAGAGTCGAGGGAATTTACAAGACCAAAGACATCATGCATTGGGCAAGGACTGTAAAAGTCATGAAACTTGTAATTATAAAAGTTATAACCACTCAAAGGGAGAGCAGGTGAGGATTCGATCTTCCAATAAATTGGGCACTATCTATAGGGAAGCTAAGAATTCTCCAAGCTGCCCACTGGGAATCCCTGGGTGATAAGGGGAGTTATACCGTCCACTAGCTCTAAGGAATGTCATTTGGGAAGGTGCAGGAGCATTAGAATCCTTGTCACGCCCTTCTCTAGGGGCTATGACGATGTGGGAGGACATTAATGGGTCTCTGTGTCACAGGTTCTCCAAGACATCCACAGGTGGTCGACAAGGAAGTCATAGCAGTCAAGGCAGTCACGTGCAACATCTCCAAGAGAAGGATTTAAGCCAGGACTCTGGGGTGCTGGGGACCAACTCCAGCCGGGGTCAGGGTACCCCAAAGGTGGAGATGGCATTGGTGATTGGGAAGAAGAGAGAGAAAGAGACTGGACTCCAGTCTAGTGCAGAAGCGATGTGTGTTATTGGGAATTACAACGGGTCTTTTATACACAAAGTCAGATGTGGGAGGGGGGTCCCCCACCCACCAGAAACCTTAATCCATGAAAACTTAATCAATGATTGCCTTTAAATCCTTTTCACATGATAATCTTAAAATCCCATAACAACGGATAACCTAATCCGTGACTGACATATTCTATAAACATTTTTCATCTTAAACTGATTGATTTATGCCAAGTTAAATAATTCTATAGAAGCTTAAGTATTTACTTTACAATGGAAAGTGGCCCATCCCAGAATGTTTGGAATGTGGCCCAGTCCAAAGTTCACAGTGGGCTACCTGCAAGTAACCCAGCCGCATTCTTTCAACAAAATGGATGTCTTCTAAAACTGTATTCTACAATTTACACCTTCAATAAATCCTAAGATCATGACTCAGAAGCCTGTGACCAATACTAAGGCTCTTAGAAGTGACCCGAATTTGAATTATAAGTTGTGTGAAAACCAAAACTGCAGTTTGCAGAAGAATGGGAGCAATGAGCTTCGAAAGTTAGCTTGTGTTCATCCCAATCTCAGAGTTTCTATGTTTTGAGCTCACGGGAGCTTAATCTGGTTAGTGCTGAGTAGAAAGGGGGAGGAAATGGGGTCAATAACTCTCCAACGCATCCTAGTGGTCTCGGGGTCAAAGGCCCTTCCTGATCACTAACATTCAGTGGGCCTCCGTGGCCGGCTCCCAACACTGGGGGGCTATGAGGCCACACTCACCTAGAGTGTAGGCCCACTCCCTGTCTGTGGGGGGTGAACTTTTCTTAAATAAATCTTTTCTTCTCTCACCTCTGTGTGTCACAATTCTTTGCAATTTACTTGGATCTCTGAGTTCCTGGCGCGCACCTCCAGTTTGCCAGCCCCGGCAGTGCTGCTTGCCTCCCTGTGACTCCCCACCCTACCGGGTCCGTCCATACCCTAACAATGTGTGTAGGTGAAACACGGTTGGTATCTTTCTTCTCCTTCCTGAATCAGATAACCCACTGCTCTGGGACACCAGAAATACACAAGTTATGGTTCTATTAATGAATCTCTTAATAGACTAAATGAACTGAGAATTGTTTAAGGGAGACTGAGTGTTAATTGTAGTATTCCTGTGAATTTATGTGAAATATATGTGTTTATATTTTAAAAATTTATAATTTGGGAAGGTAAATAATGGACATACTTCAAATATTAGTAATGGTCCCAAATCTTTTAAGATTGTAGCTAGTTGTGATCTTTACCTCTGTGTGTAGGCCTTGGTTATTTTTACATAGAGCTAAGAAATGCCATTCATTAAAACTGAAATATTTTGTATCCAAATAAGAGAAATGAAGAACACGTTATCACTGACCTGAGGTCACTCCAACAGAGGTAACATGATAGCTTTCAAAACAATTATTGCCAGCCTGTATATGACCAGTGATTCTCGCAGTCAAGGATGTCTTTATCAGTGGTACTACGAAAAGTTTAGGGAGTGAATATAATAAAATCCAATAATATGCAATCTGGTCATCTAATAGGTAAAAAACGGACACTCAAATTTAATACTCAAAATATAAAAACAGCTGTTGAGTCATGCTGATACTTTGGTAGGTGTGTTTTCAAATTAGGTGACCATCTACTAAAATCACGAACTGCATGAGCTTTGAGTTTAGAAGTTTACTTTCTGATAATTCTATTTTTACAGTCAGTCTCATGAAATAAATCCTAATTATTTTCCAAGTTGTAAGAATGACACTACGAAAAATTTTTGTGCCCCACATTTCTTAAGATTTTGCCTACTGGTTTGACATTTTATAAACTGAGAAATGCATTCCAAGACACAGAATCAAATTGTTTGCTATTAGGGCTAAAATTCTCACTGAGGAGAGTTGCAAAACTTTAACAAAAAATCTTCCAAAGTGGGAATCTCCAGAGTAAATGCTCTAAGGTTATTCATGTGCACAACAATAGAGAGAAGCCTGAGGAAAGAAAGGAAAAGAATGTACTGGAAGTCGAGTTGCTGAGAAGATTATGACTGGTCAAAAGTGTACACATTATTTTATAATAAGATTTTTAATCTTTTATGGAGGTCCAATATATTTATTGTTGGAATATTAAGTGGCAAACCTGAGTCTCTATTAATTGAATTACTGATGACAACACTCAAATCTTACATTAGGAGTAAATTTCAGCTTAAAATACCTGCTAGATAAGAGTCTTGAAAATGTCATGGTACTAGAGTGTTGTTTAACACCTTTGCCAGACTGATTAATTCTCCACTAATTTTTGTTTCCAATTCGGACAGCTTTTATCACAGTGTGTTTAGATTCAAAGACTAGGAGCATGAATCAAAATGTCGTTGGGCCCATGAGTTAGTGAGAGATGGTGTAATGTGTCAGCATTAAATTGGTAACTAGCAGCAGGAGGAATTATCTATGGAGGGATCAATATTCCTATTAGACTTGAGGCTACAAAGATTTATCCTTATAGATGTTAAATGTTCTTGGATCACATTTGTTTAATCCCAATACCATATCAAGAAAATCTAGTAGGACTAATTATATATTTAATTGTTATATTTATCATGGTATACTAAAATGAAAACTGATTAAATTAACTAAGATATTTTTTAGATTCATATGAAAGAATACACACACGCACACACACACACACACACACACACACACACGAACACACACGCCCACCAGTGACTTTTTTTCCCTAATGCAGTCTCTGCTGTGTTAGCAGTATTCCAGTGAACACTGGTTTCAATGGGTAGTGTCACTTTCCTTCCTCAGAACAGATAAAACAGACATCATAAGAAAGAAGTATACGTAGTCACTCTGTGTAGCTTCTAATTTGGTTATAATCACAGAACCTTAAAGCCACAATGAAGCTTAGAATCATATTACCCACCTTGCATCTGGTATAATAGTAGACAAATAAACCAAACAAGAGATGCCGGCAAGGATGTGGAGAAAAAGGACCGCTTCTACACTGCCGGTGGAAATGCAAACTAGCGCAACCTCTTTGGAAGATGGTGTGGCAATTTCTGAAAGAACTAGAAATTGACCTTCCATATGACTCAGCAATTCCCCTATTGGGAATATACCCGGAGGAACTCAAATCATTCTACCAAAAGGATACCTACACACGCATGTTTGTTGCAGCTCTAATCACAATAGTAAAAACATGGAACCAACCATGCTGTCCATCAAAGCCGGACTGGATGAAATAAACGTATATATACACGATGGAATATTACGCAGCCATAAAGAAGGACAAACATATGGACTTTGCAGCAACTTGGATGGATTTAGAGTCCATCCTACTAGGCAATCTATTCCAGAAACAAAGAACAGAGCACCGTATGTTTTCACTCATAAGCGGACCTTGAACAATTATCATAATAGTATAAGAAAGGGATTGGCAATAGTGGGAAACTGCCAGGAGGGGGGGTGGGATTGGCAGTTAAGGAAAACTGCCAGGGGAGGGAGGGGCACTCCTCATCCACAAGGGTACCTGCATAATCAACGTTTGTATACCTGAATTGTACCCCATATCTTTATAATAATAATAAAAAGAAGCTTAAAAAATTAGACAAATAGTTTTCTCTAGGAGAAAACCAAAAAAAGTATCTGATGTTAAAATATGGCAGGAGGCATTTGAATAAGCAAAGGTAAAGGGATTTTTCACCCTAGGACTTCACAGAGCTGATACTGGGTCTCCAGAGTCATTCTCTTTACTCCGCCAGCGTGCTATTATGTGTAGTCCACAAGGCCCAGGTCTTTGTTAACTCAGCCACTTTGGGAAATAATGCCCCCATCCTGGCCATCATGATCAAGAAGCTCACACATTCAGGGGGGCTGCCCAGGCAAGAGGCATAAACAAGGGGTAAAAGAATAGGGAGGGAATGTAGGAATGGAGTATTGTCTCTGGAGTCAGAAGGTACTGGATGTTTATCTCAGTATCATCTTCTACTAACTGTGAACACAGATAAATCAGTTCCTTAAGCCCCGTTTTCCTCGTATTTAAAATTAGGTTGTTTAGAAGATTAAATATGAAATTTTAAACTACTACCATTACTATTTTTATTGTTTGTTAAGTCTAACAATACCTCATTTTTCTAATGGGGTCATCGATTTCATCTTCAATTATGAAGAATATCTCTTTCACTGGTTTCCTTGAAATGGTATCAAGGAAAAACAGGCATCTTTTAGATGAATTGAAAGACTTTATACTCAAGGACCTGTATAAAGCAGTCCTTAAGTAGTGATTGATATTTTAATTAAAGTATGAACCCCTCTCTCTCTCTCTCTCTCTCTCTCTCTCACACACACACACACACACACACACACACGCACGCACACGCACGTGCACACACACACACTTATTTTTTCTATTTTGTATTTTGTGTAAAAAGACCTTTATCTGGTCCTAGTGGTATCATAATTAATGACTAATCTTCATAATATATCAATTGTAAGGATGATTTCAAGTATGACTTTCTCTACTAAAATAGTGAATACCCTGGAGAGCGACTTTAATGCCAATCTCTCTTTTGTCAGTCTGATCATTTAATACATTAGCACACTAATTACTTTAAGTAGCTTATATTTTGCCCCTGAAGGTTTTATTCCTTAAGACCGCAATGCCAATGTCTATTTCCAAACTTATTTATACTGAAAACAATGATCTGAGAATAATAAAGACAGTTAAGCCCTAAGACTTCCTTGATAACTGTAGACAAATAAAAAACACACCAGAGGATATGTGAAATATGTTTTAAGACAGAAAAGCTGTTGCTTAAAAAAACTAACTGAAAACTAAAGTTAAAGTCTCTTATAATAATTAAAGGATGAGTGTGTTATTGTTGTAACACAATATTGAACGGATCCATATAATCTCATTTTAAATAGTAGTTTTCTGCCTTAATTATGCATTTCAATCACCTGGGGTTCTTAAGCCAGGGCAATGTATGAACCACACCCAAACCAATTAAATACATTAATGGAGCCTATAATCAATGTTTTTTACGAGTCTTTCCAGGTGCTATAATGTGCAGATACATATTACTGACCTAAACCATTGCTCTCCATAAGGCAATGACTCCTAAGCTTTTTTTGTATCCTGCGGCCTTTTGAAAAATCAGATGACAGCTTTCGGTCTTTCCGCTCCCAGAAAAATGCAACCGTATGCACACATATCTCACCACACACCCAAATAACATATCCACACCCAAACACATGCTCTTGGTCACAAATACATGATTTTTCACACATCTTAAAGGTATGCCCCAAAGCCCAAAGTCCGGGATTAAGAAACCTGGCTTTAATGACAACACTTCTAGATCTAAAGAGGAAGAGAAGCTTTTACATTTTCAGTGGATCACGTTGCATTATGTCAGCAACTGCTTCACTGTTTAGAGATGACCAGTGTTAATGTTATTTCTGTATAGCTACAACAGAAACCCATTTCACCTCCCTGCATTCTCAAGGCCAATGGAAATCAAGTTGTACATGTTCTGTGTGACATAAGTAATTTGCTTTCCCTCTTCAAGGCTGGTTTTTTATCTGATAAATGAATAAATTGATAAAACAGGGGGTAATAATTCAATGAAACATATCATACAGACATTGAAAACGATATCAGCTGCCACCATTACTGTTATTTTTATTTCTACTAGATATAGTTTTGTATGCCTGTAATTGTGTGTGTGTGTGTGTGTGCGTGAATCACAGTCTTATTGTGTTGCCCAGATTGGAGTACAGTGGCACGCTCACAGCCACTACAGCCTTGACCTGCTGGGACAGGAGAGTCCTCCAACTCAGCCTTCCAAGTAGCTGGAACTACAGGCATGTGCCATGACACCCAGCTAATTTTCTGATATATTGTAGAGAAGAGGTCTCGCCAAGTTGCCCAGGTTGGTCTCGAACACCTGGGCTCAGGCAATCCTCACCTCCACTTCCCAAAGTGCTGGGATGACAGGAGTGAGCCACTGCATCCGGCCTGCTTGTAATAATCTTAATGAAAATTTCCACTTAGTATTTTCATTTATAGAAAATAGTTGCATTCACAAAGCAAAGAGTAAACAAACAAGCCCTGAGTAAAGAGAGCAGAGTCGATGTTAGCCAATGCTACCTCTTTTCACTTTGATTTAATTCACGTTTGGGTAAATATCTTGGGTTATTGTTTGCTAAATACACTAAGGGAGGGTATTTAAGAAAAGTGCAGTGTTGTGTTGCTGACTCATGCCAACTTTTTCTTCCCTTTGTCCCTTAGATGACAATCACTTGTCCCTAAAACAAGTTACTTGCATTGTTAATTAAATATTATTTTTATTCATATATTTTCATACTAGGAATTAGTATTATTTCCAGGTAATACCTCTAGTAGACTGTGAGCACTTTTAATTTAGATTTCAATTTCCTGGCCACGCTTCCATATAACTGTTGAAAGGACATGGTAGGTAGCATGTTTCTTTTAAAATACCTCTCCCAAACCGGGCTCGGTGACTCAACCTGTAATCCCGTGCCTTTGGGAGGCTGAGGTGAGTGGATTGCCTGAGCCCGCGGGTTAGAGACCCGCCTGGGCAGCGAGACCTCATCTCTACAATAAATCAAAAAATCAGCCGGGCGTGGTAGTGCGCGCCTGTAGTTCCAGCTAATTGGAAGGCTGAGACGGAAGGATCGCCGGAGCCCAGCAGGTCGAGGCTGCGGTGACCAGGAGCGGCCACTGCACTCCAGTCTGGGTGACAGAGTGAGACTCCAACTCAAAAAAATAAAAAATAAAAAATAAAAATAATAAAATAAAATACCTCTCTCAGTTTTCTGCCCTCTCTGTCTCTCTGTGTGTGTTTCTCACTGTCTTATTCAAACTTCCAAAGGCTACAAGCACCTTTTAAATGAATCTAACACTTCAAGATGTGAAGAACACCTTGAAACTGAAACTGACAAAGTGAATCACATTTCTCTCCCAATTAAGATCTACACAGACAGCGATGCTCATATGTGTGATACATACACCCAAACACAGCTGGGCTGAAACCTGGATTCACCTACATGCTAGCTTGACTTAAGATAAATACTAAGGCCCACTTTTTGGTGACTTCAGTATTCTATGAATATGGAAAGCTTTTGTTACATATGTTTGTTAAATAATTTATGTTTTTAGTACAGATATTTATCTAATTATAATTTGTTTGAAAAATGAAGATGGTGCTTTCTGAAGAGGAAGGAAATGCTTACTATATCCCAGAGTGCATGCATATTCCATTTCATCAAGCCATTTACTATTTGCATTGCCTGTTTTCTTTCCTTCTTTCTTTTTTTTTTTGAGTTGGAGTCTCACTCTGTCGCCCAGGCTGGAGTGTAGTGGCATGCTTACGGCCACGGCAGCTTCACCCTGCTGGTCTCCCGCGATCCTTCTGCCTCAGCCTTCCAAGGAACCAGAACTACAGGCACGTGCCACCACACCCGGCTCACTTTTTCATTTATTGTAGAGACAAGTCTCGCCATGTTGCCTGGGTGGTCTCGAACCCGAGGGCTCAGGCAATCCTCTCACCTCGGCCTCCCCTAGTGCTGGGATTAGTCTTGAGCCACCACATCTGGCCAGTATTGCCTGCTTTATTCACAACTACAGTATGAAGCAGATATAATTGACCTCTCTTTTACAGATGAATGGTCTACGCTTTAAAGTGGTTCAGTGTCTGGCTCAAGGTAGCACAATAAATAACAGAGGTGGGCCTTGATTCCTCCCTTGCTAAAATTTTCTATTGTAGTATTCAGTTATAATATGCTGTCCCTTTTGGTTTAAGAGAATCAAAACGTTAACAATTCTTTTCTACTTATTAGGTAAAACTGAAAAGAGTAAATCTTGGGGAAATCGTGATACTGCAAAGAAGACTAGCAGAAGAAGACTTAAAATTACCTTTGAACTATGAAGTAAGAACTAACAATAAAAATATTGAATGAGGACTCTGTTACACTAAATTTCCTTTAAAAGACCCTATAATGTCTCATTTCTCTTTCCTGCATTTAGATGAAGATTGTAACTATCACTTAATTCTGTATTTTATGTGGGAAACTCAAATTGTAATAGTACATTTTAAAATACTTTAAGTGATTAAGATAAAAACACTCTACCACCAAGTTCCAGATAGGCTAAAAAAGACCTATGCGAAATAATCTGATAAAATGAAATGTAGTTGTAGAGACAAATAGTGATTTGATTCAAATTATATACATGGCACAGATAAAGAAATAGGTCAATGTTATAAACTCTTATAAGTTGATGTGATTTTTTTAGTCCCATCTGAAAATCCTGTAAAAACAACACAAAGATTTTATCTGGATAATAAATAATGAAAATAACTCAATCAGAGCTGCTCTTTTCGATCTAAATCATCTGATTTGAGTATTTCCATGAAGCAAATTTGTGATATTCACTAGCTTTTAGAGAATCCTTATTATTTTAAATATGTCCCTACTCAGTTTGTACCTCCTTGATACTATCAATACACATAATTCTCATTTTGTGACACTTAACTAAACAGAACCAAGTGAATGACTTGGATATTTAAAAACATAGATTTTTGATCCTGTGTAAAAAGTTTTAGATTGGTATTCGCCCCCCCAAATAAATTGACAATCCATTAAAGAAATTAAGAATTCATGTATTTCAGCAATTCTGTTTTTACAGACATTTCTTGAAACATTTTTTCCCATTCTTTTCTCTTTTCTTATAGAATTCTTTCATTGCAAACTGCCATTAACATTATTAACATTACCTTGGCTATGCTATTTGTACAAAACATTAAATTTGATGCATTCTTTGTAGAGTACGCCTGTTATGGGTCCACAAAAGACTATGTTTAAAGGCGTATTCTAGATTATTCAAATGTAAATACACCCTTTAAATCTTTACAAAGGAATGAGATAGCTCCCAGACCTATCAGTGTCTTGATTTTTGCGTATTCAATAATAAAAAAAGTGTGACCTAAGCTGCAAAAAATATGACCCACTTTGGTTCAGATATCTTTCCTGCATTACGCATGTCCTATGGATTTGGAAGGCTGTGGCTAGGCAGAGAGAAAGAGTACTGGAAAGGTGCCGATTGACTACTTTCTGTGGAGTATTAGGCAAAAAAAAAATGATGACAGCAGCAAACTGGTAAAGGGCATTCTATGTGTCTTCAACTTTATCTTGTAGGACAGTGGTTAAGAGCTCTAGTGTCAGCTTTCAGGACCTGAATATTGAATGTATCATTTACTAGGTATGTGACCACAGGAAAGTTGATTATCTGTTCTGTGATTTAGTTTACTCACTGGAGAATTGAGATAATAATCACACACACACCATGCATTTGTTGTGAGAGCTAACTTATCTACTAAAGGGATTAGCATGGTCCCTTGCAAGTGCGTAAGAAAGGCATTCACGTTTTAGAAGTTATCTTGACGTATTTCAGAATAGTAAAAGTGTAAGCCACCTTCACTCACTGTAATAGGAGAAATCATTTGTATCTTAGCAGGAGTCTTACTTCTAGCCCCTGGAAAAACCACCTCTTCCAATAGCCTGTCAATGTGAGCAGAAGTTCTTTTCCTCTTTTGTTTACTGCTATATCCTCAGGGCTTGGATTTGTTCCTGAACCACAGAGTGCTGTCTGTGAATGTTGAAGGAATGAATCATTGGTCAACATTCAGTTTATTCATGCCAGGAAAACCCTCCTCAATGCTCAGAAGTGGAGAAAATATTTCTTTTCAACGTCCATCGTGGAAGTACTCTATCACATACTTGTATCTAATCCTTCCTTCTCTTTAATCTGCTTCCACCTCTTCCAACTGTCTAATGGATGACATGGGTTGTTAGGGAATCCTCAAATTCCTTCAGCGTCCCCCTCAGGGTTTTTCAATTTGAGCAATCTCTTATAAAGCAAAAGAATCTTTCTCTGCCAAGCCCTGTTGAAATCTCTATACCTGGGGAATATGAAAATAATACTAGTGCTTGATATTTTGTGGATGTTTACTGTGTATGTGGCACTGAGATAGCTATTTTGCTTAATCTTTGCAATATCTTTCAATGACACAGATTTTAGAAACATTTTAAAAATGAAACAAATTGAAATTTGGGTGGATTAATTATTAACTAGTATGTGTCTAACTATAAGGGGCAAAAGGGTTTTAAACAATCTAATATGAACGTGAATGCCCCTAAGAATCAATTAGCCTCTACTTCTACTTATGCAGTTAGTGTTCAGTACTAAAGCTATCAGGAAATCTGAGGAGTTCACACACTCTAAGTTATGAAGAACTGACAATAAATTAACTAAGAGACAACCCAGTCTCGGTACGTTTTTGCTTAGAAAAATTTTACCTTGAACAAAAATATATTAAACCAAATGAAAGAAATTTAATGGTGACTAAGACCCTATGACAGGTATATACAGTAGAAAATTTGGGACTGGAAACTTGTCTACCGTTAACAACCTTAATAAAACTTGGATCTGAGTTTCTCACTTTCAAATTCATCCTGCTGTTTTAACCTCTATAAAATGAATAGATATTCTCTCATGAATTAATAAACCAATTCAATCATTCAATTCATAAAGATTTGGGAAATATCCTCTTTGTGCCAGGCATTGCTTTAGATTTGGAGGTGAGTAACTTCAGAAAATGTCCAACTCGTTGCAGGACAAACACATTTAGGTACATAATTACAGTACAAGATAAACACTATAAAAAAGCACTTACTACACAAGTGGGAATGATGGAAATGACAGGAAGGACACATACTTACTTCAGGAAAGACATTGAGAAAACCTTTACTGAAATAGCTACATGGAACAGGGATTGGGGAGGGAGAAGAAAGAGTACAGACAGTGAAAAGAAATGTACACGATGCAACAGTGTTTGTGGAGGGAATAGAGCAAAAAAGGTATGTAAAGCCTTGGAGGCCTGAAGAAAATTCAACTTGTTTGGAGAATTAAGGTGAATTGGCTGTGAGTAAACACATTTTAATGATGTCAATGACAAGAATCATTATTGGTTCTCTGTCGTCTTCAGTTTGTGCCCTGAATATTGGGACGAGTCAGCAGGCTATCCTCCTCACTTCTCTCACTTTCAGGTATTCATGAGTTACCTCATTTACTTGAGAGTTTAAATTGGCAGGTACCTGAATGTGGGCAGTGACTTTTTGGGTACTTCCAGAATATTGTTACATAGATGAGCCATCCTTATTTAAAGGAGATAATTCAGAGACATCGAATAGAACCAGGATGAACAGGGGATAGGGAATAAATCTTTGGAAACGTAAAGCACTAAAAATTGGGAGGTGGGAGAAATTCAGAAGTAACAATTGTTGTTAAGAACCCACGTTCCAGCCCGGCTCAGTGGCTCAGCCTGTAATCCCTTGTCTTGGGAGGCCGAGGTGAGTTGCCTGAGCCCATGGGTTCGAGACCCGTCTTGGCAAATTGGTGAGACCTCATCTCTACAGTAAATCAAAAAATTAGCCGGGTGTGGTAGCGCACACCTTGTAGTTCCAGCTCCTTGGAAGGCTGAAGTGGAAGGATTGCCAGAGTCCCCCAGGTCGAGGTTGCGGTGTTCGGGAGTGGCCACTGCACTCCAGTCTGGGTGACAGAGTGAGACTCCAACTCAAAAAAAGAAAAAAGAACCCATGTTCCCCTTAATTAGGCTACAGACTATTGCTTATAGAATCGTTTATAGATAAATATCCATGTAAGGGTCTGTATACCATCATATATTCTTTGCTCTGTCAATGAGAGAGCCTAAGATAAATGATATCCCAGTAACAATGTGTATATCTACGACCTATAGCTTAGTTACAAATAACGTTCTCCAAATAAAGGACCAAGGGCTTCTGGACCAAAGGCCGATTTAAGGCCTGCTAGGTGTTTCTGGGAAACTGTGTGCTGCAGTGATCTGGGAATCAGTAAATTGTGTGACTGATACTGTTTCTAACAGTGGGACTTTGGGCAAATCATTTTCACTTGTCTGAGTCTTAATTCCTTGTGTTGCTTGAACCTGAGCTTTGTAGACTCTAGGATTTATGCACATAGAAGTCCCAGTGAAAAGTCTGAGTACCAGGTTAAGCTAAAAAATATATGAGGAACTTTGGCATCTCCTGCAAAATTTCTTACAGCCAGGAAAAGTAGAGTCCGGACAGAGAGGTCTAAAAGCAATGTTTAAGGATTTGAAACCAGAGAAAGGGAAAGGGAGACACAGACCAGCTCAGTGTTTGATGTTAATTTTTCTATTATTTTTAGCCTGATCTTCGCCAAGGTGTCCTTGGATCTGAGGAGAAGGATTTGGGAGAAAGTACAGATACAATTCTTTTATGCAATTTTCTGAAAGTCAAAAGTACTACCCAGGGACTCATGGATTAGCGCAGTTAAGGAAATGGGATCCCTTTGCCACAGAGGTGGAAAGAACAGTATACTCAGAGATCTCAGGTTTTTTTGCAGGCTGCCACAGTTCCCGTGTATCGACACATCAGAGTAGTTTCCATTTAATAGGGCACAATGTGGCGTCACTCACTATGACTTCCGCAGCCACCGGAGATGGCTTTGCAGGGACTGCACAGACATGGAAGTTTTAGTGTTTTGAATTTCACCGTGTTAGCCCCCACAAATATGTTTGGAGAGGGATAGGCCTTTCCATATGTTTGAGATAAATATGGAATGAATAAAATGGATTCTGATGTTCTGTAATTGCAGACAGTGATAAACTCAGGAAAACAATATTTATTCTTATACTTAAACAATGGAAGCCAAGAAACATGTAAAATAGAAAATTCCAAGCAATGAATCACTCAAATTGATATTGCATACAATTTAAAGTAGAACTCCAATATCAGATAAATTGGAATTTTTCTTGTGGAAGAATGCTATGCTCTCCTCTTGCAAACTCTCAGTGTTTGACATCTTCCTTATCTCCGGAAAAGATCCAGGACTATTCTCAATGGAATATAAGAACCAGAACGCAGGTTGAAAAAGTACCCGACCCTACTGAATGATGGCTTAGATTCTATCTACCTGTGGATGCTTGTTGGCTCTAAGTCACTGAGGAGTCATTATAGGAGCATTTTTGCTGATTCTTGAGATGGTGAGGAAATAAGAAGGAAAAAAAATGAATCTCTAGGAGCAGCTGAAATGATAACCTGGATACTTGAAGAAGGTTACACTGCTCTCCATCCCCAGACCAAGAGGGAAATATTAATATTCTGAACCTTGGGACCCCCGCCAAATCTCTATCCCACGTTTCCCCAGATGACTATTCCACATCAGTCATACATACCGAAATTGCTTGTCTAAAAATCCTTTTCTGCACGACCAAGATTAAAAGGAATTCTAAGAGAAATAGTACAAGCAGGCTGCTTCTACCTTAGGTAGGTTACTACATTTGTGTCACCCATGCATCTCGTCCCTGGCTAAAATTGACAGGAAAAATGGCATTAATGTAGTTCAGTCGAAGAGAGAAAAGTTAAAAATATATATATAATAAAAGAGGTTGGGAGAGAATGAGTATTTTGCAACTCAATTGCAGGCAGTCCAAGGAAAGAAGAGATAAGATATCAAGGACTGCCAGGGCACTCCAAATGTAAGCCCCAATAAAAGAAAAATAAACATAGGAATAAATGATAAGATCTGCGTATTTTTTTTTTCCAAAGGCAAACTGTGACTGTGGATTACCTGTCAATCAGTGAGTGCCAGGAGCCAATCAGATGAAAAGAAAGCCCATTAAGCTAGAAAAAATTTGATGGTATTAAATTGGTGGGCTCCGCAATATAAACAGAGTGAACAAAATCACTCAGTTCTGTCATTTAAGTCAGTCGAGAAGATGCTGAAATCAAATGATTTATCTCTTAGTATTCAGCAGAGCAATTTAATGGATTAAATTTCCCAGTGTCCATCCCATTGTGTGACACTTCTTATATATGGCCATCTAGAAGAAGAGTTATGGGAAGCAAATTAATATGTTAGAGAATATAAAACAATTACAGCTGGTGTCATCCTAGTTTGAATTCACTAGATGAAACACACTCCTTTAGTTCAATTGGTGATGAGCTGCTATATGCAGGGGTGGCAGGAATAATTTCAATCATCTAAATATGAGGGGAGAGGACGTTTTCTGGAAGTTTCTTTAAGAAACACTTTTTTTGGTCTCACCTTTGACTTAAATATTTGGCAAGTTGGGTAAGTATATAAGTAAATAACTGAACATATCACATGACTGATATTTACGGATAAGATAAAGTGCCCTGTTTATACGCATTTTTTTTCAAGAATCTCAAAGAAGCAGTTAGTGTCTCTAGTTTTTATGAATTAACTCTTTCAGATGTATACACATGTCCACCTAGGGAGCCTTGCATATCCTTGCAGGTAGAGTGGGTCTATTCTTTGCAGGGTTTACCTGTGTTCTAAGTTTAGAAGTTTACAAATATTGTTTAGAAAACAATGAGAAAATTTAATTTGAAGAAGAAATATGTCATTGAAAATACAAATGATGATATACAGACTTTGCTTTCACTGCTAGGGAGAAATAGAAAGGTATTTTTCATTTGTACTTCTGAAGGCTTTAATTTAGTGAGATATTTTTCTTAAAGGCAATTAGCTAGCCAAGATAATTACTTCAACTGACATGTATAAAGAATTATTGATTTGTCTAGTCCATAATTTTGAATTGTGCTCTATTTAAAAAATGAGTCTTTGTCCAGACCTCTACCTAGTCAATGAATGCAAATTATCTTCAGTGTTCTGGCAGCTTTTATTTTACAGTATTTGTTTACCTACAGGATTTTCTTGGAACCACGAAACTCTTTTGAGTTATGGCTAATGGTAACATCTCTATAAAACATATTAGGTAAATAGAGATTCATGTTCTTTTAAAATGCACACTTTATTTTATATAATAAATAAATAGACCCAAGGAATATAATATCAACTATTCTCTTTTTATAAATTATAAAAATTGGAGATTGTGTCTACCAGTTAGACATAATTAACAGAAGAATTGACTGATGATGGCTTAAAAAAATGAAAGGTTCTTTTTTTCCCCCTGAGATATCTGAATCTGTTGGTCAGTTTTTGAGTAGCTCAGTCTGATCAAGACCATGGATTGGCATCTGTATAATTCTCTTTCTCTCAGAGTAACAGAGGGCTTCTAAACTCTAAATAAGAAAAAAAGATGAAAGATATGGCAGATTTATTTTTATTATAATAAGTTAGAATCTTTCCTAGGTTTCTTGCTATTGTTGTGGAAACGCCCTGTCATCTCATTGGCCAAAACTGTGTCATGCAGTCATCCCTGAGGCAAAGGGAGCTTTATGAATAGAATATTTTTTTCTTCATCCTGTGTAGTGGAGGGAAAGCAGTTAGATATGAGTTTTTGTGCCATTAGTGTCCACAGTACTGTGCTTCTTAAGGGTGTAGGGTCCTAAGTGTTTTTGTATTAGCTCTAGTAACATGCCACTCATTGCTCTAAGCATTTCATCATTTTGCTTCCTCTACTGAACTGTCAATCTTACAGGATCATCTTCGTTCACCATTTTATTATTCCGTTTTAGTAGAAGGCCTCGTTTAATAAATAAAAATAAATATTTGTGGATTGAATGGATCCTGGCATCTTGAAATCATATTTATAAATACCCAGGTGAAAATGTTGAAATAAGTTCAATGCTTCAAAAGAGAGAGGGAGTCAAAGCTACGGAAGGTAGTAGTGAAAGAATGAACAAAAAATTGCAAGGGAAAATGACTGCTTTGTCAGCAGTCGGTAGAATATATCCATGGAGGAGAAGAAAGTGAGAGATCCAAAGATGGTAACGAGGAGAAAAACTTGAGAAATAAATGCAAGGCCTCAGGAAAAGGCTATTAATAGACAGCATTTTCCCCTACTAATGTGCTTTTGGAGATTGCAGGTGCAGAACCAACATTAACACTTTTGATGGTGAATTTTGGGAGGCTTATAAGCTCACTGTGACTCTTCACCGTAGGTCTGATTTATTGTAAACTTCTGGAAAGAAGTGGCACAGGAAAGGTTACCTTTGAGCAAACTAACATCTTTAATGTTTCAGAATAGATAAAATAATGGCTCATATATAGATGCAAATGGCTTCATCATATATTTTATTTAAATAATTAATTATTAAGGAAGCCAGTGAGAGATTACATTTGGTTCAAAAGAGATTTCAAAATGCCACACATTTATCGTCAAAAAACAACACAGAAATGAATTTATAAATGGGTAGAAAAGCTCGTCAATTTTCACACAGGGATAATCAATTGCATTATATTAGACCCGATTTGTGCTTCTTTTTCTTTTTCTTTTTGAGTCTCACTCTGTCACCCAAGCTAGAGTGCAGGGGCACATTGCTCACGGTCACAGCAGACTCCACCTGCTGGGATCAGGCCATCCTTTTGTCTCCGTCTTCCAAGTAGCTGGAACTACAGGTGTGTGCCACCACACACGGCCAATTTTTCTTGATTTATTGTAGAGACAGGTGTCACCAAGTTGCCCAGGCTGGTCTGGAACCCCTGGGCTCAGGCAATGCTCTTGCTTCAACTGTAAAGTTCTGGGATCACAGGTATGAATCACTGCACTTGCTGTGGTTATTGGAGATGACCAGAACACTCACTCAATTTTAAAGTCTCTCACAATTTTTTCTTACATTTATAAAAGGTCATAGTTGACAGTCTAATCTGGAATAGAAAGTAGTCAGTCGTGGAAACACAAAGAAACAATTTTCCTGTGGATATATGAATAAGACAGGGACTTCGTGGAGGTGAAATCTCACTTAAGAATGGAAAATACAGCCGGGCTCAGTGGCTCAGCCTGTAATCCCACACCTTTGGGAGGCTGAGGTGAGGGGATTGCCTGAACCCGCGGGTTCGAGACCCGCCTGGGCAGCGAGACCTCATCTCTGCAATAAATCAAAAAATCAGCCGGGCATCGTAGCCCATGCCTGTAATTCCGGCTACTCGGAAGGCTGAGGCGGAAGGATCCTCAGAGCCCAGAAGTTGAGGCTGCGGTGGCTGGGAGCGGCCACTGCACTCCAGTCTGGGCAACTGAGTGAGACTCCAACTCAAACAAACAAACAAACAAAAAAAGAATGGAAAATAAATGCCTATCCTAAATGGTGTGGATGGAGGGAGAAGGAACAGTATTCTTAGAAGCAAATAAGAAAGGAAAGATAAAACTCGTGAATTCATGAACTAATTCACTTTTTTTCAAAAATGGAAATAAGCAACTGTGTTGATACCTGTTTGTTCCAGGAAACCCAAATACGTAAAACGTCCTTGTTGTTAGGGTAGGGACAGGGTGAGGGTGGGGAGGTGCAGGGAGGTAAAATCTCCAGAGACGGCAAGCCAGAGGTATCGCTCTGGCCACCCAGAGATCTGAGTAAATGCAAAGAGTTGCAACACACAGAGGCGAGAGAAGATAAGACTTATTTCAGAAAGTTGCACCCCCCCCACAGACAGGGAGTGGGCCTACACTCTAGGTGAGTGTGGTGCCCTAGCCCCCCAAAGCCCCGACTTAAATCCTTTTCCTTGGAGATGTTGCAGCCCGGGAGATGTGACTGCCGTGACTTCCTTATCGACCACCTGTGGATGTCTTGGAGAACCTGTAACACAGAGACCCACTAATGTCTGCCCACGTGATCATAGCCCCTAGAGAAGGACGTGACAAGGATTCTAATGCTCCTGCACCTTCCTGAATGACATTTCTTAGAGCTAATGGAAGGTGTACCTCGCCTTATCTCCTACGCATTCCCAGTGGGTAGTAGCTTCAGGAGATCCATGGCTTTCCTGTAGATAGGGCTCAATTTACTGGAAGATCGAATCCCCACCTCTTCTCCCTCTGAACGGTGATAACTTTCGTAATTACACGTTTCATGACTTTTACAATCCTTGCCCAATGCATGATGTCTTAGGCCTTGTAAATTCCCTTGACTCTAGGCAAGCTTGATTGCCGCTATGAGATACCTCTGATACCTGGCACCAGGAAGTCTTGTTTCTGAAAAGACAAAGTCAGTAAAGTTAATTTTACCTAAACAAGTGTGTATTCTCTTAAAACATAGCTTCTACTTTCTCATCATTGCATCAGGGTTTAAGAACAGGATGAAAAATGTCTTCCCACTCTTGGTCTGTTTTTCACATATATTAAGGTGATGATTTGCCTTGTTGGAAGGTCCTTGTCATCCAGTGCTCCTGTCTTTCATATAACACAAAGTGAAGAGAAAAGTTCATATACTTCCACAAGTTCAATTCTGCTAAGTCTAATCGCCTAGACTGTCCATCTCCATCCTGTAATACTAGGATAAATGATCAGGACAATTATTGGCCAAACCTCAATTTCATTGCAGAGACTGGACATTCATTAGCACAGGTACATGAGAGAAATCTATACTTGTACATTCCTTCCTCATATAATCTTTTCCATTTGGTTAACTGTGGCAAGTTACTTAACCCCTCTGCCTCAGCTTTCTTTCCTGTAAAGTGGTCAACAGTCATACCTAGATTCTAGAATTATTACCAATTTCAAATTAAATAGCCCATACAATATGCCCGGAACGGTGTCAAGTATGTAGTAAATTCTTGCAAAAATGTTACCTATTTTGTTGCCAGGTTGAGACCACCATTACAAGGTTTACTCACTTCATCAAATAAATCCAGGGTTTAGTGTGTTCGGATAATAGGATGTATGATTTAATACACAGTGCTCCAGGGCACAAAGTTACCGTAAGATATGCAAAACCATTTCACATAAGTAGAAGACTTGACTCTAGTCCAACATGGTCATGAATGTGAGTGTGTGTTACAATAATCTAAAAGTTACACAGTCAGAGTACAAGATAATCAAATGAAAGATGGTTCACAAATGGAAGGTCTAGTCTGAAATTGCCACTCTAAAGAAGAGAGGGAAAGAAGAATCCGAACTGAAACCAACTCATACACTGAAGATTTGATAGGTGTGAGAGGAGGAAAGTATCTTCTAAAAGAGAACTCTATGCTTGATCTTTTAAAATGAAGCTTGTTCCGAAATCTTTGACAATTTCCCAGACTTCCCTCTTCTCTTGAATTGAGTGTAGTATTAAAAAGATGGCATCTTGCTTTCTGACATTCCCGAGATTTCCTATTTCCATTGTCCGTTTTTGTCTGAAACAATGTAATATTTGGACCTTCTCATGTCTTCATCTCTGATCAGTATTTCTGCTTAACTTTTTTCCCACTCGCGTGTTTCCATTCATGTGGGACTCTGTCCTGAAAGGAGGCCCTGGTGGTCAGTTTGGGAAGTTCATAGAAGGTTGGATACTCCAGCCCTTAAGGCTTTTACCATTTGCTGTTTTCACTAACCTGCTAGTCAAGTGGGGAATGTTCCTTGTAATTTCAACTGCCGTTCCGGGAGCAGGCATCCTTACACCTAGCGAATACCTGCAGGCTAAAGTGAGTCCATCAAACACCTCATTGTTTCTCTCAGCTTTCGCTTTCTCACTCAAAGATGCTGATAACATGCAGATCTTGATGATGGTGTGTTTTGGGTTGGTGGTATTCCTTGCCCACCATTTGAGTCGCAAACATTTTAAATGGATTTTTGGTTTTGCCATCTACGTGCTTTAATATTTCGTGAGTTTTTGAAAAGATCCAAAATTGTGCAGGTTCTTTTTCCTTTATTTTTTATTTTTCTACAATTCCCCATGCAGATTTTCACATATACTTACTGCTAAGGTATCTACCTAATTAACAGAATTTTTAAACTTATATACGCAACATTTTAAAAAAATGAATGCCATGTGTCTCATATGATGTGTTTTTTAACCACTAAGTGACATAGACCTCTCACCCAAAGCAAATAAGAATGGCTTCTGTTTTATTTTGAGAAACCCCTATGACAAGGGCTAGATCTGTGTTTCTAGAAAAGCGAAAATAATGAGAACTCTCCGTGTAGCATCATGAGCTGATATTTTTGTTTTATAGTAACACATTATTTGAGTGGGTATTAAATAAAAGTGTAATTTATTTCCTTATCTCTGAATATTTAGTAGTCAACAGCCAGAACAAAAGTAGCTTATAAGAACCCTCAGTTTTCACATGTCTGTAACACTCAATGCTATTTTATTCTGGGAGGTTTTTTGGTAGGCAATTATTTCATATACATCAAGAGTTTTGATATTAGAAAGAATATATTGTTTCTGGAAGGCTTTTCCCCATCTCCCAGATCATTGCAAATACATTTCCTGTTCTATTATCTGGTATTTTCTATTTTGAAATAATGCTGAGTTAGATAAAATGCTTCAAGTATACAAACTTCCCCTTTTTAAAAGAAAAATATATTCATTGAAGAAAACATTAAACGTTGGTGTCAGTTTCTGGGAAAACAATCAAAACTAGATGTGATTTTTTAATAGACAGCATGTCCTCCTTTAACTTCTGTTATCCTTCGCACGGTTACATCAATTAATCAATAAAATAGCATTGATGTTAATAATATCTTAACCTTGCTACAATGAAGTGATTTGCTTGCCAACGTACAGTGTATTTTTAAAACGTTTCCCCTAATAGAAGCTGATAATTCACACCAATTCTAACTGTTTTAGGGGAAGTGGTAACAAAAAGTTAAAGAATGCATAGTAATGACAGTTGTATGACATTATTGGATGTGTTTAAGACTGCTGAACTGTCCACTTTTGAATAGTTAAGATGGCAAATATTCTGTTATGTGTAATCTCCCACCATTCTTAAATATTGAAGAAAAAGTGAAAGGACATATTTGACTATCTACATTGAAATAGCAGTTGTCTAGCAGGTTCTGATAGAGACTCATCCACCTTGCATCTGTAATGTTTTTTCAAGACGGAAAAGGATTGATGACAAACACGTGATTCTGAACACAAAATGGGAAGACAGCCTTTTTGCTGAGTACAGTAGACAGCTCATGAAATATCAGTCTAATGCAACTAAATTGAAGGAAAAAAAAACCTCTAGCAATTGAATGATACCTTAATTCATGAAATAAAAGAATCCCACCTCTGAGAAAGGTGACAAGGATCGTTTATGACTTTCCTCAGTTTTTAGTCCCTGGATCGGGGCACAGGGTTGCTGCCTTCTCAGTGAAAAGCAGCTGCTCTTTGAGTTTGCAGAATTCCAATCATGGTTTAAGAAAGTGTGTGTGTATGTGTGTGGTGTGTGTGTGTGTGGTGCTGTGCATACAGATATGGTGCATTTTAGAAACTCAGTAAATAGTATATATGTAACTATGATTATGTCCCCTCAGATGTCACTGAGAACATTCTGTGTATGCCTTCCATGCTCCACTTCTTTATAGGAAGTCCAGAGTCTAGTATTCTCCACTGATTCCATGAATATTCTCTCATGATAGACATTTTGAGAGTTTCCAGTAACTTATTGAAGATTTGATGGAGATGACTAAGGGATTAGCTTATGTACCACTTTATTCTTTCCTTACTGGAAACCATTATTATTATGATGATCTTTTATTTTTTGAGTTGGGAGTCTCACTCCATCGCCCAGGTTGGAGTACAGTGGCATGCTCACAGCCACCCCAGCATTGACCTGCTGGGCTCCAGTGATCCTTCCGCCTCAGTCTTCCAATTAACCAGAACTACAAGCGCATGCCACCATGCCTGGCTAATTTTTGATTTGTTGTAGAGATGAGGTCTAGCCATGTTGCCCAGACTGGTCTTGAACCCTTGGGCTCAGGCAATCCTCTTACCTCCACCTCTCAAAGTGCTGGGATTACAGGCTTGAGCCACCACATCCGGCCTGGACACCATGACTGACCATCATTAACTCCCTGCTTGGAAATTAAGAAAAACAATCACTGATTCTTGTAATTACTATATAAAAATATTTATATTAATCTTTAAAATAGCAATTATTAGATAATCTAAATAATGATAACTATTTTATCAACATTTAAAATTACGTTTTCAAAGAAAGTTTAATAAAATGTGAATTTCTATCTATAACATAATATTAAGAAGTCAAAGTATGGGGAATTGTAAAGATAAGGATTGTTTATGTTAAGACAAAAAAGTTGAAAGTAAAAATATTCATTATTCTATTTTTCTGTATTCTCTAAATTTTCAAAAATGATGAAATATTTCTGTCAATATAAGAAAAACAGTAAATATTATAAATCACGGACTTAACAGTAGAGATAAACAACCAGTAAAATGCCATGACTAATTTCTTTGTTTCATTTTGCACCATGGCGTAAAATATTGACCCAAATCATAATGTGGTAATATGAACTACAGGTTTTTATGCTACTTTAAAAATGGCAGACATTGACATTTCTGTTAACATTGTAAAAATATTTTACGTTTAATAGTATGTATAGTATATATGCACACATATACATTATTATATATTTTTTAAACAGTCAAGTAATCAAAAAAACTCATGTATCAGGATCTTTTTTTCTCTATTACCGTGTGTGTTTTAATTCAGTACCTGCTTATTCAATCACAACTTTTACAATCAACTTCTTTGAAAAATTTCTGGCCATACTAATTTCATTATTACTTCTATATTTTGTGGTGTATTACCTGCAGTAGATGATAGAGATGGTGTTACCAATTTCCTATGACTCAAATCTACAAATTTGTCACTTGGAAGTTTGCATTTGTAGTGCATTCATATTAATGAGTTGGGTCTAGATTCAGTGCAGTTTCGTCTTAGAAAATAGACAACCCAAATTAAGTCAACACTATCTTCCCATTCTCCCCATGACATTAAAACTTTGTGATTTGTAAATACTAAGATTTTTAAAAAATCAAACTGTGAGATAAGTCAAAGGATGTTTTCTTTCTCTCTTCCAAGTTGAATATTCTACAAAGAAGGCCCTCAGATAATGCTGACACTTTTTTTAGGCATAGACTAACACTTTTTCATAGTGTTTTCCAGAGCAGTTAATAAGATCTATAATAATCTGAAGAATAACTACAAAAATATAAATCCTAATAGCATAAGTAGAAACTATCTAATAAAATCACTCACAAATTCCTTATTCTTTCAACTGAGGAAGAACAAAGAGCAGAAAAACAAAAATGCCTACCCTGAAATAATTGGGAGAAAAGCAGTGAGAAGATGAAGATAGAACCCTTCCTGATATTTCATTGTGGCATATTCGACAGACTTATTTTAAATCATTTTCATAATCACGAGAAAACCAATTAAGAAAAAATAACTAGTTAGCAGTCTGTTCTATAAAAGCCAGACTATTTATTCTGTAATTTTTATTCTTTATAGCCATTATGATAGGCTTTTATAGTATGGTCACTGATAGTTAACAGCTCTGGGATCACTAATGGGTTCAAAGAATTTTGAAAAAGTTTGCTGACTATATTTTTGTGGCTTAAGAGCTAGGTCTAGGACTTATCCATGTCTGATCAATTACTCACCATATAATGCCATCTTACGGTTATGATTTTCTTGATCTGACATTCAATGCCAGTCTATTTTTAGGTGTATAACTCTTGGGCTTATTTCTTGTCTTGGTTTCTGCAGCCCCTTACAGGACACATGGTAAGCACTCAGCAAATATTCGTGAATTAAATGTCTCCATTTCCCAGTGAACTTAACACTTAGCAATTAATTTCCATGTAAAGGAGTCATGGAACGAGTGGGGTTACTTAATTGTTATAATACTATTTATCAGGAACTCAGTAGGTGTCCAGGAGCTCTATTGTAATGATGGATGACGCCTATTTTTATGCAAGATTTGGCTTTATGTAGCTATTTGTCATCACTTTTGATAACACCTCTTTTGCATAAAGTCTCTTAGGGCTTTGAGTCTAGGGTTCTTGTTTTTATACGACTATTCTCTTTATTAATATTGAGATGTCCTAAGATGCTTATAACCCCTTTACAGTTCCACCATCTGGCCATTCTAAAAAAGATACCATGTACAGTTGGGGAAAAACTGCAACAAAGTAATCTAAAAGCAAATATCAATAATTTTCTCAAATTGAACATCACCTTTCTTTCTAATTTACCACATGGCAATGAATTTTAGATATTGCATTCCCAGCATAAGAAGTTAATAGTGGTTAGAGGTTACAGTTAGCTGGAGACATAATTGATGACCTGTAGGAAGAAAATGGAATGTGGATATTTAGAGTACTTATATAAAAGTATATCAAAGTACTTAAAAAAAAAGAAATGTGGCTTAAGTAATAGCAGTAATGTGGTCATTTTGTGTATTAATGAAGCAGGCATTTATTTAAATATCTCTTTTCGACTTAGAATCTGTAGTTAGTAGATTTGGCCTTTGGTATCAAAAACATGTTTACTTATTCTTCTTATTGATTCTCCCAAACATTTTTCTCCTTAAATTTCACAAGACGTATTGCTTGTTAGGAACATTGAATATGAAGCAAACAGTGGTAACAAATATTAACTAAAGAGCTAAATATGCACATTCATTTTGGAATATGTTCTGATCATTTAGATTACTGACTTTACCCATTTGCTTGTTTACTTTTTATAAGCATTAGTTTGTATGACTATGAGTGATGAAAACCTGATGTACATCAACAGAATATTGTTGATTAAAAATTTAATGGATCACACTGATACTTTGATTCTTAACTTGTATTTAACGATAATAATGGGTTCTGCTTTTTCTATGGCCTCTTGATATATAAAAACCTTGTTGAGCCAAGGAAAATGATGCACTTCTTATGCTCCCTCAAGATTAATTGTTTTTAAATATCTTTTAAAAATGATATATTCGTGAAAGATTGAAAGTATTAGGTAAATCAATTATTGTGATGGATACAGCAGGGTCAAAACATAATGTAATAATTTGTTGATTTTTGATAAATATTATGTTGTGAAGGAATATTAACTGGGACACATTCATATGCATTTATGGGTAAAAGAACTCTCTAGAGACAACATCCATTTCCGTGTAACCATCACTGTGATTTTTCAATATCATTAGAATTCATTGAGTAATTATAAATACATAGTGACTCAAAATAAATTTAAAAGAACCTGCTAAATAAAGTGTTTCATAACTTATTTATAATCTACATTAACACTAACTTATTTCTTGGTTTTCAGACTTGAAAATAGGATAGTTAAAGGTTAGTTAAAGGACAAAAAATAACACGGAATATTCTGGTACTCATATTGTATAGTCTAAACATCTCATTAAATAATGGAAGTAAGCAAAAATTGAGGAAGGAAACTGAACAGTGGAAAGAATATGAAAAGTTCCAAAGCACTCATTCTTCCCTTTGTACTATTTTGCCCAGACCTCTGAGATTTGTCTTTAAAAAATAGAATCTCAGTCTGTCATTTTGTCTAGAAGAGATATTTCAATAAATAGAGATACTTAGTTTTATCTTCTTTTTTCTTAAAAATAACCTAGAATTGTGAGATACTTGTGAGGATTTGCTACATATATACATTGTGTGGAGGCAGGGCTTGGACTTTAAAGAGCCCTCTCCACCAAGTAGAGGGCATGGTACCCAATGGATGGTTTTGCATCTCTTAGTCCCCATCCTTCCCTCCATTCTTCCTTCCCTCCTTTAGCAGTGTCTAGTGTCTGTTTTTCCCATTCTTGTACCCATGTACCCAGTGTTTAATGCCCACTTATGAGTGAGAAAATGTTGCATTTGGTTTTTTTTTCCCTGTGATAATTCACTTGAAATGATGGTCTCCAGCCGCATCCATGTTGCTGCAGAGAACATGTTCTTCTTTACTGTGTGTAATATTCCATCATGTATATGCACCATGTATTTTTTTTTAATCCAGTCCACTTTTATAGGCATCTGGGTTGGTTCCATGTTTTTACTATTGTGAATAGTACTACAATAAACATACACATGATGGTGTCTTTTGGATAGAGCACTTTGTGTTTCTTTGGGTATATTCCCAGTAGTGAAACTGCTGAGTCAAATGGTAGCTCTATTTTCAGTTCTTGGAGAAATTTCTAGAGTGTTTGCCACAAAGGTTGAACTAGCTAATATTCTTACCAACAGTGTAGAAGTGTTCCCCTTTCTCTGCATCCTTGCTGACACCTGTTACTTTCTGGCTTTTTAGTGATAACCCTCCTGACAAGTATGAGGTGGTATCTCATTGTAATTTTCATTTGCATTTCTCTGATGATTAGTGAGCATTTTTTCATATATTGGCTGCTTGGATGTCTTCCTTTGAGAAGTGCCTGTTCATATCCTTTGCCTATTTTTAAATGGGGTTATTTATTACTTGTTTTGCTTTGTTTCTCCTGTCAATTTATTCAAGTCCTTATAGATCCTGGATGTAGACTTTTGTTGAATGCATAGCTTTCAAAATTTTTTCCCATACCTTGGTTGTCATTTTACTCTCTTGATGGTTTCTTCTGTTGTGCAAAAGGTTTTGTTTTTTTTTTTCAGCTTGATAAGGTCCCACTTGTCAATTTCAGTTTTGGCTGCATGAATTTTATCCCAGCGCCACTTGATAAATAGGGTTTCCTTTCCCCAATGTTTGCTTATGTCATCTTGGTCAAAGATGAGCTAATTGAAGATCTATGCTTTTATTTCCAGATTCTCTGTCTTGTGCTATGTGTCTCTGTTTTGTATCAGTACCATACTGTTTGAGTTACTATAGCCTTGTATTAAAGTTTAAAGTGTGGAAGTGTGATGCCACCCATCTTATTTTTGCTGAGGATTGCTTTAGCTATTTGGGCTCTCTTTGCTTCCATATGAATTTAATTATTGTCTTTTCTAGGTCTGTGAAAAATGTTGCTGGCAGTTTGTAGGCATTGAGTTGAATCTGTAGATTACATTGGATAGAATGAATATCTTGACCATATTTGTTCTTCTAATCCATGAACATGGGATGCCCTTTCATTTGTTTGTGACACCTTTGATTTCTTTGAGTAGTGTTTTGTAGTTCTAATTGTATGTGTCTTTCACCTCTTTGTTTAGGTAAGCACCAAAGTATTTTTTTGTGTGTGACTATTGTGAATGTATTTTTAAAAAGTTTTTGGTTCTCACTCTGCTTGTTGTTGGTGTACAGAAATGCAACTGATTTTTGCACATGCTGAGACTTTACCAAAGTGCAAGGAGGTTTTTGGAAGACTCTTTAGGGTTTTCTAGGTATAGAAGAATCAGATTATCTGAAAAGTGGAATAATTGAACTTTCCCTTTTTCTGTTTGGATAACCCTAACTTCTTTCTCCTGCATGATTTGCTCTGGCTAGACTTCCAATACTATGTTAAATAAGAAGGATAAGAGTGGGCATCTTTGTCTTGTTCCAGTTTTTAGATGAAATTCTTCCAGTTCTGCCCATTAAGAATGATGTTGGTTATAGATGTTGCCACAGATGACTTCTATTATTTTGAGGACTGTTCCCTCAATGTCTAGATATTTGAGGGTTTTTAACAAGAAGGGATGTGGATTTTGTCAAATGTGTTTTCTGCATTTATTAAGATAATCATGCGGTTCTTGGCTTTACAACTGTTTATGTGGTGGATTACATTTATTGATTTGCATCTGTTGAACTAGCCTTGCATCCTGGAAATAAAGCTGACCTGTTCATAATAAATGATACTTGTAATGTGATATTGGACATGATTTGCTGGTATCTTGCTGAAAGTGTTTGCATCTATGTCCGTCAGGGAAATTGGCTTGGCATTTTCTTTCCTGGATCTTTGCCATTTTGGGGTAATAGAATGACATTTGCTTTAGAGGGTGAGATAGTGAGGATTCATTCCTTCTGGATTGATTAGAATACTTTCAATAGGATTGAAATCAGCTCTTTCTTGTATGTCTGGTATAATTCAAAAAGAAACCATCTGATCCAGGGCTTTTTATGGCAGGGAGTTTTCTTATTATTGAATCAGTTTCTTTGATTGCTATCAGTCTGTTTATACTTTCAATTTCTTCCTGTTTTAATCTTGAGAGGTTGTATGGTGCCAGGAATTTCTCTATTTCCTATAGATTTTCTAGTTTACTCACATAGAGGTATTCATGGTAATCTCTGTTAAACGTTTGTATTTCTTCAGACCAGTGATCTGTTGGTCTTATTTATCCTTTCAAAGAACCAGCTTTGCAACTCATTGATCCTGTGTATGGTTTTTTGGTCTCTATTTAATTCAACTTTCACTTATTTTTGATAATTTCTATTCTTCTACTGGTTTTAGAATGGGATTGTTCTTGTCTTTTCAGTTCCCTCAGGTGCAACATTAGACTGTTTACTTGAGCTCTACTTTCTTGGTGTGTGTACAGTGTTGTAAACTTCCCTCTCAGCATTGATTTTATAGTATTCCTGAGGTTTTGGTATGTTGTGTTGGCATGTTGTCATTCTTTGTTTCTAGGCATCTTTTCATTTCTATCCTGATTTCTGTGTTTGCCCAAAAGCAATTCAGATGCATATTGTTTAATTTCCATGTATTTGTGTGTTTGAGGGAGGGGATGTTCCTGTTGATGACCATAGTTAATTTTTATTCTGATGTGATCTGAGAAGATCATTGGTAGAATTTTTACCTTTTGAAATTTGTTCTCTTTGATTTGCATTCAAGGATATGGTTAATCTTAGAGTACACTCTGTATGCTGTGGAGAGAATGCATATTCTATGGTTGTGGGTGAAGTGTTCTCTAGATCTGTGTTAGGCCTGATTGGTCCAGTGTTGAGTTAAGGTTATGAATTTGATTTCTTTGTTAGTTGTCCACCTTGATGATCTGTCTAGAGCTGTGAGTGAGATATTGAAGGCCTCTGTTATTGCATGGTTATTTCTTAGATTAATTAGTAACTGTTTTATAAATCTGGGTGTTCATATGTTTGGTGGGTATACATTCAAAATAGATAGTTCTATATTTCTTGCTGGTGAATTGAGCCCTTTATCATTATGTAGTGATCTTCACTATCTTTTTTTTTTTTTTTTTTAGTTTTTATTGGCTTAAAGTCTTCCATGTCTAATATTAGAATAGCTATCTTGCTTTCTTTTTTTTTATTTGTCCTGATGATCTTTCTCCAGTCATTTACCTTGAGTCTGTGGGTGTCATTGGTAGTGAACTGGGTTTTCTGAAGACAGCAGAAGGGTGAATTATGCTTCTTTATCCAATTTGCAACTCTATGCCTTTCGAGTGGTGCTTTCAGTCCCTTAACATCTAATTAATGATTTATACATGAGGGTTTGTTTCTGTCATATTGCTATTAAGAAGCTACTCCATGTCATGGACTTTGTGGTTGATTTGTATATTTTGTAAACTCAGTGCTTATCTATGCTTTTGTGATAGATGGAAGAATTATTTCATCTCTGTGCTTAGAACTTTCTTAAGCATCTCCTGAAGGACTGGTCTGGAAGTGGGTATGTTCTCTTAGGATTTTATGACTGGGAAATATTTTAAATTTCCTTCATTAGTGGAGCTTAGCTTGGTTGGGTAGAACATTCTTAGCTGGAATTGATTTACTTTAAGAATGTTAAAAATGAGTTCCCATTCGCTTCTGGCTTTTAAGGTTTCCGCTGAGAAAAGTCTGCTGCAATTCTGATGAGTCTTCCTTGGTAGGTGTTCTGTTCCTTTTCTCTAGTTGCCTTTAGAGTTTTTTCTTTCATGCTCACCTTGGGTAGTCTGATTATTATGTGCCTTGGGGACAGTCTTCACATGTGGTATCTTCTAGGAGTTCTCCTAATCTCTTATGCCTTCATTGTTGCTTCTCTAGTGAGACAGGAAAAGTTTTATTTGATGAAATCTTAGAAAGCTTGTTCCAGGGTGTTCTCAGTTTACCTTTCTCTCTCAGAAATGCCAATCCGCCATAGATTTGGTTTCTTTACATAATCTCAGAACTTTCAAATCCTTTGCTAATTTTTTTCCTAATTCTTGTCTTGACTGGATTAATTCAATCTTCAAACTCCGAGATTTTTTTCCTCTGCCTGGTCGATTCTGTTGTTAAGGTTTGCTATTATGTTTTGAAATTTCAGGAGAGAATGCTTTATTTTCAGAAGTACAATTTGCTTCTTTCTCAGAATGGTCAGGTCAGCTTTCATGTTCTACACTGTTTTCCTGATCTGGTTGGTTTGAGTGTCTACTTTCTTCCAGATATCACTGAGTCTCTTTGCCATCCATAGTCTGAATTTTATGTCTATCATCAGGGACAGATTATACTGGATGGATTCCATGGCTTAGATTCTGAGAAACCCTTTTGTGGGTGTGTGAATCATTAAGGCCTTGGGGATTGCTGGTGCTTTTTGGTGGTTATTCCTCTTCTATGGGGGCAGTTATTTATTTTTGTTTTGTTATATTTCATTTGATGAAGCTGTTATTATTGGGGTGACAATTTGTTGTTTTCCTACTTGATCTTCCTCCTCTGGTGTGCCTGGGGAAGGGACAGAGGTGACTGGGAGGGTGGCAACCTGGGGGGAACCATCTGATACTGCTTTACCAGTAGAGTCTGGTGAAGATGAGAAAAGTTCTGTCCTCCTGATCAAGAACTTTCTTCTCTTGTGGCACAAGTGCTAGGGGCCTTGACTGGCCAGGAGCTCTGTCATCTCTCTCTCCAACTTGCGTGTCTTGTCAGAATGATTGGTATGCAGCTAGCTAGGAAAGGCCCCATGGCTCTACTCTGGCACAGGTGTTCTGGCTGGCCTAGTAACCTCTTCTGGCCTAGATGCATCTGCTTCTTTTGAATAAGGATAGTAGAGAGGTCACTGCCTTGCTGTTAAATAACCATTGTATTTTTCCTTAGTCTGCAGGTGGGCGAGGACACTACCACCACACTTTGCAGAGGTGTACCAACTCCTGGTTCCCACCATGCTCCATGGGAGGGACTATTGCAATGATGGGTGGCCCCCTCAGTGGAAGTTGCTTTTACAACCTTGATTTGGGACCAGGACAGGTGATGGCACCGCTGGAGAAATGCTGCCAAAGTAGGCATGTTGCCCTGCTCGAGGCTGGAGTTGGGTGTAACACCCACGTGACACAAACCACTCCCCCAGGGTGATTCCCATGGAACCCCCCCCATGGGTGGTTGGCAGCTGCTAGTTTCCAGAAAAACACTCAAAAACACCAGGTTCACTCCTCCTTTACTTTGTTGAGAGTGGCAGTCGTTCATTGTCTCCAGTCAACCATCTTGACTCTCCCTTCCTTTAATACTCTTGTTTACATTAGTGATCCAATGAAATGATGACTAAGCTCTGGCAATGCAATTCATAAAATTACAGATTTACTAGTGAATTCCACATTCAGTAAACTCTGTCTATATGAGTTATCATTGCAACTTGCCTTACTTATTGTGTATCTACTATGAGATAGGCATGATCTAAATATTATGGACATCTCTGAGAAAAACAAAGATATTGTCTCTGTCCTATTGCAGACTATAGTCTAGTAGAAATAGAGATTTAAGCTAGTAATTCCAAATTCGATGATCATGCTCAAAGAGAGAGACAACCTGCTTAGGAAATTGTCAAAAACATTTGCTGAAGGATTTTTGTTAAAGTTTACAGAAGAGACTAGTATTAAGAAATGCTGCAGATCTGAAAAGACCAAAGAGAAACAAAGATGTCAGTATAATAAACTGAGATATGGGAAGAATAGTTACAGTTTTAAGATAGAGGTGAAAATAAGACTCTTTCCAAGAAAAAGTGAGCAGAGCTGTTTTAAAATATATGCCTATTATGGGAATTTCAAAGCATAGAGTTCATTAAAATGACATTGAATATTTCTATAAATACTGTAATGAAAATCTTAATTAAGTAAATAGGACATATCTGTAATTTTAAAAAAAGATATTACTAGAGAGGTATACCGTGTCTTACATCTGGATGTCCAGGCTTTTGAAAATAAAAATGTTAATTTGTAATTTCCAATGTATATTGACTATATTGTTTTTCTTCTCTTGTATTAGAGAAATCCCCTTACAGACTTATGCTTATCATTATTATTGAAAATCAATCAGCATTTGAGTATTCCCAGGTGATATGATAAAATATATGACAATACTTTAGTATAAAAAATATCTTCCCCTTAGCATTTAGTTTCAGATAGTATACTTTGTGGCAATCAAAAGGAATGTGCTGCCGGGTGATAATGAGTTATTTCCATATATTCAGTTTGGCTCTTGTTAGTACTTATCAAATAATACAGTTTAGAGAAGAACAGCCATGCCACTTGCAAAAGTGATGGCTGTAATACTTTAAAAAATATTTAAGGATTTAACTGAAAAGAGTAGTGGCTATACACAACGTGATGCATTAATCTGAGGTTCAGGCTGATTGTATTTAAAAGATTTTCAAATTGTTCCTTTCTACTTTTCACAATTTCTCTGTTTTAAATTCTGGTGCAGGTCCATAGGCAGGCCAAATGCTAGCGTCAAATTAAGAAAAAATAATAATAATAATCACGAAGTCTTCATTGAGAGAAAAATGCCTGTGTTTCCAGGCTATTCTAAAAACTATATTATTCGTTGGAAGAAGAAAGTAGAGTAAAATGACATTTTATGTTACACACCTATAAGTTGTTCATAAGATAGAATGGTCAGCCATGCAGTTTACTGGGGTGTAACAGAAAAAATATTACGGTAGCTACATTAATTTAAAATGGAATTAGATGGTTATAAACTGGGAAGAAAAAATAAAGTATGAAATAGAAATCTTTCTTTTGCTCCACTCAAATAGGAATTACAGGGCAATTTTAGATAAGAGGATTTCCTGTATTATTCAACTTGAGGTCATTCTATATACTGGGTGTTTCTTTTTTTCTTTCTTCCTCAGTCTGTATTTACTCAGACAAGGTCAACAGTCTATCTGGAGTGTTCGGCAGCCACCCATTTATTTTAAAGAACCAACCTTCTGTGGTGGTAAACTCCTTCCTATGCCATTTGTGATATATTGTCTACCCTTTCTTTTCTTGCTTTTTGTTGTGTGCACGCATCCAAATAACAGATGGTCTATTTCCTCCAACTCTTCCGTGAGTCAGCAGGTTGTGATTAGTCAATTGAGATAGCTTATTTTTGACTTTCAAAAGATATGCTTAATCTTTTCCTTATTAACTGGGCGATTCAACTATGAAGAGTATTTCCTGACCCAGACTCAAATAATTTACTGTATTATGTGGGCAGTGCAAAGTGTAATACTTTGCTATTGCTAGTATTTTTCACTAAGTAGTAAAACATCATGGAAAATATATTCCTCTTGAAATCCAGCATATTCAAGTTATTTAATGGAAGAGTAAGAACTAGGTCATTCATTTGTAAATGAGGAGAAGATGAAGAAAATGAAAATTTTGCATAGAGCAGAAGACTTTACATATAAAATATTAAAGAAAGATAATCAAATTGAAGTTTCCTTAAGTGATAAAACACTCCCGAAATAAGTATGATGTTCAAGAGATAGCAGATGGTGACATTTACAAGTATTGCACCAGGTATTTGTTTTCTAAATATATATCTTCACAGCACTTTTGTCCCAACCTCTCCTTTGATTCTAAATATTCTGAGGTCAGCTGTTATACCTTATACTTCTTTATATCCTTTACAATGTTTAGCACTATGCTCTTGCTGAGAATAAGACGGTATATACTGAGGTATCCTTTAGAACACATATGCTGGGTTTCAATTATGCAGCTTTTAGAAACATTTTATTTCCAAAAATGCACATCTCCTCTGGGTCTGTTCAGAAATCATGAAACTTATGGAGTATATATAGCTTTAGGATATATAATAGGAACTACAACCCTAAACCTTGACCGTTTGGCTATGACATAATTTTTTTTTCAATGTCAATGCTTTTACTTTTTCCACTGAAGTGCATTTCTATACATGTAGAACAGTTCATAAAATAAAGGCAACAAAAATTATTTTAGCAAGACAAAATTTGAAAATAGTTAAAGGAGAACATGTCCAGGAGCAACATGTGATTTCAAAGATGTAATTTTTGTTTAAATATGTGCTTAATAAGCCAAATAATGCAAAAAATGTGTTAATGAACAGTTTATTTTTATTCTTAAGCAATTATCCCAACTACAGATTGTCTTTTCTTTTCTTTTTTTTCTTTTTTGAGTTGGAGTCTCACTCTGTCACCCCGGCTGGAGTGCAGTGGCACACTCATGGCCACCCCAGCATCAACCTGCTGGGCTCTGGCGATCCTTCTGCCTCAGCCTTCCAAGTAGCTGGAACTACAGGCACGCTGCTACCATGCCTGGCTAATTTTTGATTTATTGTAGAGATGAGGTCTTGCCAAGGTGCCCAGGTTGGTCTCGAATCTGCAGACTTGGGCAATCCACGTGCTTCGGTCTCCCAAAGCACTAGGATTATAGGCTGAGCCACCGAGCCTGGCTGACCGTTATTTCAAAAACTCACCTCTGACCATATCATTTCTCTATTTAAATCCATGATAATAAACCATCTCCTTCAAGGTCAAGTCCAAATTCATATAAAGTGTTGATGGATTTCAGGGTTCTGCCCTTGGCAGTTTTCTCTACTACTCTTTATTTTATTTTATTTTCCTGTAAAATTATGTCTGCTTCCATGATTTTTGTCTCCTATTTACACTTCAGTTTTGAGAACCTAACTCCATAAATCTGAGAACCGCCAATATAATCATCTAACATTTCATCTTCCGTGTCCACACCTAACCTCATGATCTAATCCACAGATTCTGCTATTTGTAATTTAATGGTATTCCACCATCACTATCAAGATCAAGATCAAGCTGTTGTAGAAAACAACTCCCAAATTTTTTCTTTTCTTTTTTTTTTTTTTTTTTTTTTGAGTTGGAGTCTCACTTAGGTTATCCATCCACCTCAGTCTTCCAAGTAGCTGGAAGTACAGGTGCATGCCACCACATCTGGCTAATTTTTTTTTTTTATTGTAAAGAGGAGGTCTCACAAGTTGCCCAGGCTGGTCTCGAATCCCTGGGCTCAGGCAGTTCCCTCGCCTTGGCCTCTCAAAGTGCTGGAAAGACAGCCTTGAGCCACCACGCCCAGCCAAAAACATTTTCAAAGCAACCAGAAATTCAGTAGCTTCATATTATGTTTCATTTTATGAAACACCAGTCTGTATAATTTGGCTGGGGCTTTGCTTTGGATGGACTTTTGTCAAGGACCCAGTTTGTTAGAGCTGCCACTATTACTAAGTACTGTGGCAAAGAAAGGGAGAAGATATGGAAAATCACACTGTGGTTTCTTTTTTTTTTTTTTGAGTTGGAGTCTCACTCTGTCGCCCAGACTGGAGTGCCATGGCCGCTCCCGGCCACCGCAGCTTCGACCTGCTGGGCTCCGGAGATCCTTCTGCCTCAGCCTCCCAAGTAGCTGAAACTACAGGCATGCACCACCATGCCCGGCTAGTTTTTGATTGATTGTAGAGATGAGGTCTCGCCAAGTTGCCCAGGCGGGTCTCGAACCCACGGGCTCGGGCAGACCACTCACCTCAGCCTCCCAAAGGCGTGGGATCTAAAGTTTCCACTTGAAAGGAGAAAGGATCTAAAGTTTCCACTTGAAAGAAGACATGTCACTTCTTGACGGTATTAGCTGAGGCAAATCACGTGGCCACACTTTCCCACACAGGGCAGCTTCCACATTCCTGGAAGACCATACTATTATGACATAACAGCAGTAAAGACGATTGGAGGCACCCTCTGGCGTAAGCTGCATGCAGGCTGATCTTTGCTCTTGTTCCCTAGCATTTATCTTCCGTAGCCTAGAACCAAATCTCATTAATTCCAGTGCTTAAATACCTTTTTTCTTATCCGTTTGCTTATCTTTCATTCAAGGGCTACTATCTCATTTCAGATCTTGTCACCTTTCCCCTCCACTATCACTTCAGCTGTGTTCCTCTTGAGGACACATTTTCTATACCCTAACCCGTTCTCCTCACTATACACAGAAGATACCCTGAAATGTGAATCTAATTTCAACCATCCTATTCTTAAAATTCTTCAAGACTGTGTTTTCAGTTCAGTTTATAGTTTTAAGTCCCAAGCCTCCTGGTTTCGCACACAAGGCTCTTCAGTATCAATCCTCCTTCTGCTTCTCTGTTCTCTACTCACTCTTTTTTTCTCTGGTGCTTTTTTAATGCTCTTGGCATAATGCACTACTTATGATTCCTCCCAAGCAAATTATCTTTTCTCATGTTGCCAAAAACTGTACATATTCTTTTGTTTCCAAAATGTTCTCGTTCTCAACCCTCTATTTATCTTTCGGGATTAATTTCAAACATAACACCCTTATCGTGAATTTCTCGGATCTTCCTTTCAAATGACAGGATTAATTTTCTAAGCCTTTGCTTTCACATACTAGAGTACTTAGCATACAGCTCTATTAATCCATTTCTCAAACTGTTTTCCACTGTACATGTGTTCATGAATCTTTTTTTTCAGGGCCAGGGCTGCACTTTATTCATAGTCCATGGGACAAGATAGATACTAGTAAATGTTCATGGAATTTAAATATGCATATGAGTATTTTAATTTTTCTGCTCAGTCAGAGTCACTTTTTCAAGTGTTACTTTGAAATGTTTACATAATTTGCTTCAGATTTAAAATGAGGGCAGAAGATATTGGAAAAGCAATTGTTTCCTGTACTTTTATTTGAACTATTATCCAAGTTGTGCTTCCAAAACTAAATTTAAGCAAGACTGTTCCCAAAATACTGCTATGTAGGCAACATTTATAAAGTTCATATTAAAACCTCTCATTTAGAAAACTAATTAGTCGAATAATATAGCTTAAAAGGCAAATTTTAGTGATTAAACTCTTAATTTGAATTTGACTTATAGGACTTTGGAGAGCACCTTGACCATCTGGCTTTTTGGTTGGTGGTCTACTGTTATCTAACATACAGACCCCTCTTTTTGTTCTAATGTTTATTTATACCACAGAGAAATTACTAAAGTCAAGACTGTTGTACATATTTTAACAGTAATGAGGCAGATATCTGAATGTGAAATTAAAATAAAGTTTTCTATTGAATTTGAAATACATTTGTAGGGAAACTGTATTACCAATACCACATACAGTTAAATGAGTAAACCACTGTATGCTTTGAAACCACCCACATTATATAGATAATTCATCATCACACATTCACTGATGACCCAAGATATTCTTCAGAAGTGTTTTTGCTTGTAATAAAGTGATAAAAAGACATAATACTTATCCACAAGGAGCTTTAAGTCTATCAAAGAAGATAAAAATACAAATAAATGACTTCTACTAGGTAAAATAAAGATGAATATAGACACAATAGCAATTATTATAGACTCTGGATTAAGGGCAGAAATCCTTTCAGCAGCCATAAGAATTCAACATTATTATTTCATTTTATAGGTGAGGAAAATCAGAGAAGGAAGAGTAACTTGTCTGCTGTGTCACACATAGTCAGTAAAGATTGTAAGTCAGGTCTGCATGTCTTCAAAGGCCATGTTCAATGCTGTCCTGACTTTCCATCAGGGCCAGGGTGTCATCACCATCAGTCACAATGACCATCTGTACAGTCCCTACCACTTGCATGCTACATGCTTGTATCACTTACAGTAATTTAAAATCAAGTGAAGCTGCCTTCATGAAACACTTCTACAACCAGGAATGCTGTGGTACTTATTTACCTATGTAGGCCTTTTTAACATTTTCTTTGAGAAAAATAGTACTGCACTGTTAAATTTGTCAGGATTTTTTGGGAACGAATGTTCTATACATCAGTTGCATAGGTCGTCAATTATGTGATCAACTAAAAGACATGCCCTGCTCTAACACCAGCATCTTTGAAATTCCAACATGCATCAATTCTCTTCTTTCTTGTAGGTATTCCTTTTCCCTTATTTTCCAATTTCATCATGCATATATTTCCACCTGGGACATCTTATGAGACATTTCAAATCCTGTTGGAAATACTAACTTTAGGAGATGCAAAGAAAGCACTATCTACACAGAAAGTCTTTCTGAAATTGTTGGTGGGACTATACGTAAGAGACCAGACCTAAAATTTGTGTACTTTAATACCTCAATACTTATTTAGGTTCCAAGATAAACATTTCACTCATCTACAAATTCAGATAAAAAAATAACTTTACATTCTGCCTCAGAACCTATCTATTATCATCAAGCTGGAGTCACGTATGTGGTTGCCGGTTGAGATCAATCTCAGTATATCTGTGTGAGATGTACCATTAAGAGAAGTCCTGCATGTGGAAAATTAGTCATTAGAGGAAGCAAGAAAGAGAACATCAAAATAAAGAACCACTTCTATGAAGACAAGAGATACTTTTAAAGACACTGTGCAGAAGTAAGATGTACCCCTACCCACAGTGTGGTTTGGATGTCAAACGTGACGCTAACGTGCATGCACAATAAGGGTGTGAAAAGTTGAATAACTCATATTGAGGTTTTCTGTGAAAGAGCAGGGTCGTTCCAGGGTTTGAGATTGAGAGAACAAGAAAGGAAGACTGGTGTGGGGTTTTTAATTGTAATTGGGGGGTGTGGCCATTCCTGCACAAGGCTTTCCTCTGGTATCAGTTGAAGGAGTACCCGGGAATCATCAGTTTGGACAGATGTGGAGCGAAAGGGGAAGTAGAAAGGATAAGACATAAAACCTGTCATCGGTCAAGTATCAAAGATGAAGCCACTTTGATACAGACATATTTGCCACTGTACCCCCCAAATGGTACCCATTTTGTAAGTTTAAAGAGGCCTGCTTCTCAGCTGGTATAACAGACTTAAAATGCTTATATTCCAGGCCAATAGCCCTCAGATTGGCCTCTTTCTAATTGGGTGCTAAAAGTCATGGGATCTCCCCTTGATATTATCCAATAATGAGGAAAATTAGATTCAAGACAAGTCTCTCTGGGTTCCAATGTAAGAAGAAATGGACAATAAAATGACAAAAGAAAATCAGTTTAAGGGTACATAACAAGTACCTCATTGGCTTTGAGAGCAGTGAGCACTAGTATGTACTTATAATGTATCTTTTCTTTTCCTGATGCAGAGCCATCATATTTAACCATAAGCATATTCACATCTAAGCATTTATATTTATTAGCCGATTTTCCTTACAGACGTAATTATGCTAAATTACAGTGTAGCTATATGTGGTTATCAGTTTAATCAAAGATCTAATGTGAAACATTTGAACATGATCCCTGAACGGACTTCCCAACAGGTCTTAAAATATGTATATTTTCCCCTTTTTGCTGTGTAATTGGAGTGCTGCTTAAAGAAAAATAAATAAATAGACGCCAAGTTTGTAATTCTCTTTTGAACTTATATGAATATGTTTTAGTTGGAGAATTGATATTCTTCGTAATTCTTAGGGGAAATCACAATTGAAGGTGTAAATCAATTCATTGAAAATACATTCAATATACAGTCATATTTTGAAGTCATATTGATGACTTTAAATTGGTTAAAAATTTTTTGCCGATATTATTTTAGTTGTCTTTTAAAATAATTGTCAATATAGAAACATAGTTGTAATTAATCTCACTGTCATTCCAACTTTTAAAGTACTTAAATTAGAAATTGTCGATTGTTTTTTATAAGTGCCACTTATGTGAAATTATATCTAACTATTTTGAATAATAGTTATTTCATACGAAGGTAAATAATATAAATATATTTTTGCATAGAAGACATTTTTAATAATTTTGGGAAATTACATCCTTTTTTCATTTTTGTAAATTGTATAGAGAACTATGAATATATGAGTTATTTTAAAAGCTTTTTTTTTGGATCCAAATATGAATTTAAATATAAGACAAATAAGAAGGCATATTAATTTAGGAAATGTGTGCTCTGCCAAGTTACATGGAGATAAAGTTATTTAAGCCAGCTAATTGGCTTAACTCCTACATAAGAGGTAGGTGGAGACTTTGTCCTCAAGATGGCTAGATCTCTATCATTTTATTTATTTATTTCCCGAGATATGGTATTTAAAGCATTTTGAGAAACAACTTGAAAGTTCTATGCCAAAATAGCTATAATATGTTTTATTAATAAGTAGTCCATTGTTTATTAGAAGAATTGACCCAAACAATGAATAATTTGTTAAGGGTTGGACTTATAAAGATGATGAAACTTCACAATCATAAATTCAGACTGACTTTTTAATTTTAATTTTTATTCTTTTGGTGTAAACCTCCTATTTATAGAGAACCATAGAAACCACAATTTTCAGAAATAATAGTTACATAATGGAGCTATTTAAATTATTAATGAAAACAATACTTTCTTATTAAAGTTTTTTTGCTGGATGTAATAGCCTATACTGCAAAGTCTCTAACTTTATTTACAGTTATTTAAAGCCTTAAAGAGGTGTCTAAGATCACTCTATTAATTTTTCTTTCTGTGATGGATGATGTAGCTTCCATGAGAACGTCTATGGATTATCAGTACTGTGCTTATTGTATGATCTATCATTCATTAAAACATATAGTTCTGTCATGTCTCAATACTGAGAAGAGAAACTTCTCATAATATAATAACAAGAAAAAGCAGAAAATCTAATGTATTTAGTAAAGATTTGCCTCCAAAGAATTTAGATTTTCTCAGAAAAACACAATTGTTCTTTGCAATTTTCACACCACATTCATATTCATTATATTATTTAATCTTCATTCTTTCTCAGTGGAATAGCTATTGCCATCATGACATCAATTTCACAAATAAGAAAACAGCCTTAGATGAGTTAAGTATTTTTTGAACATATGGATTTAAATATTCATCCTTCCAGCACCTATTTATTGGAAATCTACCAAATGCTAGGCATGCTCTGAGCACTAAGGTTGAAGACATAAACAAACATGAAGTCCCTGACCCAATGGAGTTTGCGTGTTCGTAAGAAAGTCAAGTAGTCACCATTGCATACATAAGCATGTAGTGACAAGAAATGGCAAAGAAAGTGAAGAAAAAGGAATCTGGGAGAGAAAATATGTGATGTGAGGAGACTATTACTTTAGATAGAATGGATAAAGAAAATTTCACGGAGAAAGTGGAATTTGAGCCAAGATGCCTATTAAGTGATAAAGGAAGCTGGGCGAACATCTGGAAGGAGTGCCATCCTTGCAAAAGGAAAAAGGGAAGGAAAAGATTGAATTTGCCACATCTCTGGGTGGATCATGAAAGTCTCATAGGATATAGCAATGGGTCTCAAGTTAGTTCCAAGTGACATGGGAAGCCACTGAAGAAATTTTAGCAGTGAAAGTTTGTTACGTTGTTTACATTTTTAAAAGTTTACTCTGATTGAAAGGAGGCAGAAAACTAATGGCATGGGTCCTGACCAGTCAGAATGGGCAACAGCTATAAACACTTAATATCACCATAGTAATGAACAAACAGCTGAGTAGCAGTCAAATGGTCCCAGAGAGAGGGAATGATAGGTCATTCTAAATATTGACTAAGTATTGACAGGAACTCATAAATATTTGACTGAAATTCAGTACTAGTAACTCTGTGCTTTTTTAATTAGCCAATACTTCCTTTTATTAGCAAACAAAATATTATATTCATTACACACCCGGGTTTTAAAACTTATTTTTGTATAGCAATAATAAAACTAATGAAAAAATTTCAAATTTCATTTGAAAACTTCATTACTTAGAAAAGTTGTGATTCTTTTCCAAACAAGTATTTCTAAAGAATATGCTAATTATCTATGTAACAAATTACTGACGCCAGTCACAGAGGGTTTTCTTAGCTGAAAGCAAGGAGAGAATTTAACTTTAAAAATTGTTCATAATACACAATTGCCAATATATAAGAAAAGTCTTAAAATTATCTGTATACACTTAATGTTTAATCTTTTAACCAATTTCTAGCAATGTAATTTGATGAAATGATCAAAAAGGGAGCATAAAAAACGAATTGTAACTTCACTCTATTTAAAATAGTAAAAGTATAAACTAAAGAGAAGTAAAGTAGAAAAACAGACAATTGAATAAAAAATTAAGTTATCATGACAGGATATATACACTCATGCTTTCACTGACTGTTTAATATTATAATAAAATATTTAGAATTTATTTAAGTTTGAAAGTGCCACAAGATATTTGCTATAATTACATGTAAGACAATGTTTAGGTTGTGTTCCCAAATATTAATTGTGATTATGAAAATATCAAAGATGGGAGCTATCAAAGATGGAATATAGTCAGTTGCCAATTTATTTCATAAATGTCTTTTCCTTTACATCTTTTCTATAATGAAAGTGCTAATTTTTGTTATCAGAGTAAGTTTGAAATCAACTCACTGATATATATAGTGTGTGTATGTATATATATATTATTATTATAATATATATAATTCTCATTATATTGATGACTGTATTTCCCCCACAATCACCACTTTCTGGCTGATACTTAATGTACACAAAAGAAAATATTAAGAAAAATGTAAAAATTCCACACACTGAACTTGTCTTACTACTCAAATGTTTCATATACCCTCTCCCAACCGTTGGTTCTGTGTTTGCTTTTTATTTTAGTTTATATCCTCTTGGAATACAGGTTGACTCTTAGAAATAAGAACATAGGTCAAATGGCAACTTATTGCTTGCAATTTGAAGTTTAAGTCCAGTTTGTCTTACCTATTATAGAATAAGAAAACTAAATATGAATATTTAAACTGCTGATATCAATTCTGGAAGGAAAATTTTAGCAGCTTTCTAGGAAGAAAAACATCAACTGTTGAGTTTATTTAATATAGTTTATTGTTTAGAAACAGCAATTTTAATAGTAAACATAACTATAGATTAAACGCATATTGAATCTCACCTATTATTTACATAATTGCTTTTTCTTAAGTTCACATTTCTAATCACATAACTAGAATGGGAGTACAATTTCAATTTATGTCTCTTGAAATGCACTAATATCTTCATCAGTTTCATGTAGATTATTTTCAAGTAATACATTTTTAATATTATTCTGCCCCAGTGATTCTTCACAAAATGTTTTCCTCTTTAAAGTCATGTATTTAAAATTTTCCATTCAAACTTGGGATAATATAAATTTAATTTTATAAAAGACATATCTGATCAATGTAAACAGCTATAAATGCAGAATAAAATATAAATATATTTCATACCTTTTTTAAAATCAGAAATTCATCAGCATATGCAAATTGGTTTTATATAATTTCAGAAAAATTTAATAAATCAGTGCAGAAATTCTAGTAAAATAGATTAACTTCTCTTTCCTTCTAATTTCTGGAATCAGGAAGGAAAGGTTCATTAGTTCTGATTCATGGGTTTTTGAGTGTGCTGTTTTAACACTTATGTATGAATCTAAAAAGATTTATTTCTGACAATTTCTGTCTTTCACATTTCTGATACTATAAAACACAGATCATCATAAAATGCCCAAATACCATAGCATAAAATGTCTTTATAATATAGTAATTCTAGACAGAATTAACAAGCAATGAACCAGTTATAGGGTCAACATAGCCTTTAAGGTATTTTTGAATAAAGTATTTCTTAAAAGCAAGTTATCTCAAAATGAATTATTACTTTTAAGTATGTGTGTCAACTTAATTCTTTTATCAAATATTTTTATAAAATAGAAATGATTTGTTAATCTCTAAAACTTCACATTGTGCACTTACCTTTCTAAAGCTCCCAATATTTTGGCGATGCACTGACCAGGGAGCTTATTCTCTGGCAGAACCCAAAGACTTAAAAAATTCTGAATATATATAAGATTTCGGAGGAAGTTCATATAAAGAAAGCTTAATATATAGAGATATATCTTGACCCAAGCTATTTTATGTAAATAAATTTGTCACTTTTGTTTAGCATTTTTTGTATGGCGAAGCTATCCACAGAAATACAATTGTACATTTATAAACCCTAATGTGACATGATTTTATTATAGGACTATGACATAGAGGAAAACTGGAGGACAGATTTGCAATTATAGGATAAAACCATATAGCAAAAATTGCTCTGGAGAGCAAGAGAAAAAACAGAACTGAGTAAGACAGAAATTCCAGTAAAGCAGATTAACTTCTCTTGATTGTCCCTCTCACTTGGGCGGGGTTTGTTAACCCTGCACCATGGGTTTTCCAGATGGTGGTTAGCAGGCTGTGGTGATGCAGGATGAGGTCTAGAAAGTCTGTGAAGGCAAGGCCGTCTCACAAACAGCTGGCAGCCGTTTCGTTCAGGAACCTGATACTACTACTTGTCCTGTTAGCCTCCCACATTTATTCCTGTCCACAACCCAACTTCTAGTAATGGAAATTTTCCTTCTTGATGATGATTGGGCAGAGGGTATGGGTTGAGTTAATCAGGGTGACAGTCACTGTGTACTTGAGTTAAGTAAGAGTGACCTGAGTTCTATCTTTATGGGGTTAATAGAAGAACATTTGTCTCCCCTTCTGTGGATTGTCTCCCCACTCTCTTGATGGCTTCTTTTGTTTTATAGAAGCTTCCCCATTTGAAAAGCAAAAGAAACCATCAAGAGAGTGGGGAGACAGTCCACAGACTGGGAAGAAAGTATGTGCCAACTGTATATGTGACAAAGGCCTAACATCCAGGATCTACAAGGAACTCAAATGTGCTAAAAAGAAAAAAAAGTGTTATTAAAAAGTGGGCAAAAGATATGAATAGATACGTCTCAAAAGAAGACATGCAGGCAGCCAACAAATACATGAAAAAGTGCTCGGCCTTACTAATAATCAGAGAAATGCAAATTAAAGCCACACTGAGATGCCGTCTAATGTCAGTAGGGATGGCCACTATTGATAACTCAAAAAAAAAAAAAAAAAAAGCAAAACAATAACAACAACAGCAACAACAAAAACAGATGCTAGATAGGATGTAGAGAAAAGGGAACTTTTTGTACTGCTGGTGGGAGTGTAAATGAGTACAACCTCTGTGGAAAATAGTGTGGCAATTCCTTAAAAAACTAGAAATTGACCTTCCATATGACCCAGCAATCCCCCTACTGGGAATATACCTGGAGGAACTCAAATCATTCTGCACAAAAGATACCTGCATGCACATATTTATTGCAGCACTATTTACAACAGTAAAGACGTGGAACCAACTGTGCTGCCTGTTGAAAGTGGATTTAAAAAAAATGAATTGCCTGAGTCCGGGGATTCGAGACTGTTAGGGTACTGGATGGACAGGGTGGAGAGGCGCTGGGAGGCACACAGCACTGCTGGGGCTGGCAAGCCTAAGGTGCGCGCTGGCAACCCAGAGATCTATCTGAGTAGATGCAAAGAATTGCGACACACAGAGGTGAGAGAAGAAAAGATTTATTTAAGAAAAGTTCACCCCCCACAGACAGGGAGTGTGCCTACACTCTAGGTGAGTGTGGTCCCATGGTCCCCCAGAGTCCTGGCTTAAATCCTTCTCTTGGAGATGTTGCACGTGACTACCGTGACTTCCTTGTTGACCACCTGTGGATGTCTTGGAGAACCTGTGACACAGAGAGCCATTAATATCTGCCCACAGCCCCTAGAGAAGAGCGTGACAAGGATTCTAATTCTCCTGCACCTCCCCAAACGACATTCCTTAGAGCTAGTGGAGGGTGCACCTCCCCTTACCTCCCAGGCATTCCCAGTGGGTAGCTTTGGGGGATTCTTGGCTTCCCTGTAGATAGGTCCCAATTTACTGGAAGATCGAATTCCCACCTGCTCTCCCTCTGAGCAGTTATAACGTTTGTAATGACAAGTTTCATGATTTTTGCAGTCATTGCCCAATGCATGATTTCTTAGGCCTTGTAAATTCCCTTGACTCTAGGCAAGCTTGATTGCCACTATGAGATACCTCAGATACCTGGAAGTCTCTTTCTGAAAAGACAAAGTCGGTAAAGTTAATTATACCTAAGGTGTGCATTTCTCCAAAAGCATAGCTTCTACTTTCTCATCATTGTGTCAGGGTTTAAGAACAAGATGAAAAATGGTTTCCCACTCTTGGTCTGTCCTTTCAGAGACCAGCCTGGGCAACTCTGTGAAACCTCGTCTCTACAATAAATAAAAAATAAGCCCGGTGCGGTAGCAGGCACCTGTAGTTCTGGCTACTTGCAAGGTTGAGTTGGAAGGCAGCTCATTACAGAGGTTACCTGATCCCAAACCAGACAAAGTGGGCATCAGTGGGAGACCCAAGCTTCACCTGTACGATGACTGTTTATGTACCTATTCTTGAATTGTACCTGCATATTTAAAATTAAAAGAAAAAGAAAAGAAAAAGAAAAACTTTTTGTATCCCTTCTGGGCTAGCTATGCTGAAATGACTCAAGAACTCCTCGTGGCTCTTTGTACCTAGAGAACATTCTTCCACTAACAGAAAAAGAAGACAATGACAGAGAAACAGAAAAGATGAAAAAAGAGAGAAAAGTGATGATGCACAAGTCATAAATTCCAGACACTCAAGTTCCTATTTCTTCACATTCACTTCTTTTGACAGATGAGTCAATGAATAGATGCATAGATTATGAGTTCGTTGTTCTACAACTTAAATATGCCTAGCCTTGAAATGGGAACAATAGTTCACAATGACAGGGAAGTTTACATAAGTTCATTTTTGGACTGATTATCAAACAATCCAAAACAAGCTGAAACTGAACACATGAGAAGGAGCATACGGAAATGTTCAAGAATAGTCCTTCTTGATTTGTTCGTGATGCTTCACAATATAATAGTTATTATTTGAGTATTCAGTTTTAACATTACCAAGTCAGTGTAAGGGAACCTATGTTAAATCTTCTATTTATGTTCTACATCGTTACATTTACAGTACTTGTCATCCTTTACCAAAACATGGTAAAGCTGTGCACTGGCCATAACTCTGCTTACAATAGTTTTTTTTTTTACACCAATATAAAAGGAGCTTTTTTAAATATAATTAGCAAAAAGTCCACATGGAAGTCTAAAAATCTTCCTCTACCTTTTGATTAGCAAAAGCAGGATCAAAGAGCACAAATTATTTCTAAGAACTACAGTGAAGGATTCGGTAAAGAGATTGTTACAGCTATTGTAGGAAAATGGATGATTATGTAAAGAAACCCATGACATTCCCTAATGATGACATCCTTCTGAGAAAGACAGAGATCCAAACCTTATTTGTATATGATGCGATGAGGAGTGAACATTAAAAACCTGAAAAAATATTTGAAAATAATTTTCAAGTGTCTCAAAGTTTTAAAGCATCATTTGAAGATCTATTTTATTACTGGAATGTCTGACTTACCCCCATGAAAGCAGATACGGTAGCCTTATTAGTAGAAGCAAATGCAAAAGCAAAACCATCCTTTCCAAGTAAGTTAGAGGAACCATTAAAAATAACTAGAAGGTACTACATAAATGCACCACAGTAAAGAAGGTATCATGGCAGAAACAAATCCCCAGTGCAATTGTCTCTTATTTTTTCCTTTCAACACAGATCTGCAGTTCTTCCAGCTACAGAGCTTGGAGCCATTTACCCTCTGCCGTTGTTCTAATTATATCTATCAAATGTGATGCATGTTTAATTGGATTTTAATAGGATGGTAGCTCCTTGTTTAGCAGCAAGTTTAACAAGAGAGTAATTTATTGTTGATAAGGTATGGGGGTCTTCGTTCCTCCTACTAAATAAGAAATAGAGATGTGTTTGAGATGTGTTTGAAAACCAATGTCTTGGGTGAAGTTCCTGAAAGCAAATCCCTGCAAATCAAAGTGGGTGATTATTTTGCCCACTTTGAATGTTCAGAATGAGTTGAGAACAGATATTAACATGTTTAATAGTCTTGCCTATGAAAAATTTTGCTTAAAAATGTGCTGCCTAAAATTTTCTTCAAGTTAATTAGATACTGGGTGCGCAATTTCCATGATAATATTATAATAACAGGTACATTTCCTGCTTGAGGGAAGTATAAACCAATAACAAATTAATTCTGTGAAAATGTGAATCAGCCAGCTGACCAAAAGTTGTAGTACTCATCAAAAGAAAAATATTAACATGTAAAGAAAGTGCGGATTTTTAAACAGTAGTTGCAAGGCAATTGAATTCATTACCATATTGTCCTTTTTCTATTATGTTCTAGAGGGTTCATAGGTATTATTTTTTATAAAAAACTTACTAAAAGGCTTTTAACTATATCAGTGTAGCATGATGCTTATGTGGTTGAAACTTAATCATAATCTGTTCACATACTTATCTATCTTAAGTTAGTTGATAGTAATGACAAAACAATGAGTAGTTGTTAATCATTACATTGTCAGATCAGTTCTCTGAATGTTTAAGTGGTAATTTGAGGCATATTTGGAAAAGCAGAGACACTACTTGAAACAAAGGGGCACATGGCTTCAATAATAATGTGCCTTTATCATTAAATACATATGTATGCCTCTCTTAACATGTACTAACCAGGAATCATCATGTCCATCCTTTCAAAATTCAGAATAATGAGAGGTGACTAAAATTAAGACATATTTAGATGAGTTTGAAGAAATGAACTTTGAACATTTCAGTTGAATCATGAGAGCATTATATGTGTCCGTTTGTTACGAGATTCTTGTTTATCAAACTATTTATCCCACAAAATCTATAAAGCTACATTAGTAATACCTCATTGATCCTTACTTATCACCCTTCTGTGCTTATTTGTATGAAGGAGGGGAAAGATGGCAAAGTCGGTCGTAAAAACAGAATTCGCTATTTAAGGTGCAGGTGCAAGCAAATTAAGAAAAACCAGAACTGTTAAAAGTATCAGTTAAGATATTCAGAACTATATTTCCTATAACCCTGTCTATTAAGCCATCCATATCAGTACATCTCTGTACAGCTGGATTTTAATTAAAAGCATGAGAATGCTCTGAATGCATTTTCTATATATGAAAGCTGCCTATACCATTGCTTCTTACATTCTGGCATGATTCTTAAGTCAGCAAAGCTTGAGTATCTGACATTCATTTTTTTCTCATGGCTTCTACGTCTAGGGCATGGCGTGAACTACCTTCTCTGACCTCTTGTAGTAAGAGTGTAAATCTAGTTGCTACATAGTATGTTGCAAAAAGGAACAAAGGACCCCTGACCTTAATTAGGCCAGCTCCCTCTTGCAGAGATAGAATATATACATAAAACATAACTCTACAAGAAGAGCATATGAAAATGTCAGTTGAATTTAGATCTACCTTTCAGCTCTGCAGGAAACCCAATTTCTAGCCAACTTCCATATTCTTACTCTTTACACTGAAACATTTTCACTGTGTTACCATTCATCTTCAGGTATTTATAAATTCCTTACACTTCCAATAGCTCTAGAAAAAACTATCCTTTCTCATCTGTTCACCAAATCATCCAGACTCACATGTTCTATAGAAGAGTGCGTGAAACTGTCAACATAAGCATGGCATTTTAAGTCACAAGCTTTGGATTTCAGGCTCTGACTCTGCTATCTGCTAGCTGTGTGATTTTGAATAAGTTCCTCACTTTTTATAAGACTTGTTATCCATGCCTGTAAGATGTGGATTATTGCAATGGTACCTACCTTAACGTTGTTGTACTAAATGAGGCAAATAATCCAAGGCACTTGATATATTTTCAGGTTTTCATAGAAAGTGCCTAGATGTTGCTGATTATTGGTGGTACACTTAAAGTCATGGATCTATATGTTTTTGCTTTAAACTGTGTTTGGGAATAGTGTGCATCTAATATCTACATCATAATGACAAACTTTCTTGGGTAAATCTATTGTTGCTCTATTGCCGCTGGCACTTTGAAGCTGGCATGGCTTGATAAGAGAAAGTAGTGTCAACAATACATCCTTGATAGTCAGCACTTTCTTCTCAGTAATGACGGTAAACATAGAGTTGAAGAATAACAGTACAGATGTGTTTATTTAGCATTATGGCAGATATTAATTTGGTCTTGTATGCAGTGTGTTCTATAGTCCAGTAATAGCATCTGATGTGAGTAATTTTGTTAATTAGTGAAGAGAAATGAGGAATATTAGCCTTTTGCTTTTGATTTTGCTAATGAGCATATCAATTTTGTGCAAAAAACCCAGTATTTGGCACAATTACAGAAGCCACACTGTTGAATTTCGTGGTGGATTGTTTAGCATTGATTTCTTGAATGTGACTCCAAAAGCATAAGTAACAAAAGCAAAAATGGACATGTGAAAGTACATTAGACTAAAAAACCTTCTGCCAAGCTAAGGAAACAATTGATAGAATAACGAGTCATCCTACGGAATAAAAGAAAATATTTGCAAAGTATATATCTGATAAGAGAGTCATTTCCAAAATATTTAAGAAATGCCTACAACTCAAAAACAAAAACAATAAAAATAAAATAAGAAAGAAAATAACCTGATTAAAAAGTGGGCAAAAGACTTAAATAGATGTTTCTTCAGAGAAGAAATACAAATGGCTAGCAGGCAAGTATATAAAAAGGTAAATGTTCTCAGAATCACAGGGAAATGCATATCAAAACCACAGTGATATGTCATTATACACCCGGTAGGATAGCTGTTAAGACAAACAAACAAAAAGATAAGTGTTACGAGGATGTGGAGAAATTGGAACTCATGTACACTTTTGGTGGAATGCAAAATGATGTTGCTACAATGGAAAACATTCCAGAGATACCTTAAAAAATTAGAAGTGTAACCACCATATGGTCCATATCTCACTTCTGGATACATATCCGAAATAATTGAAATCAGGATCTTGAAGAGATATCTGTACTCCCATGTTCAATGCAATAGACAAGACATGGTCACATCTTAAATGCCCATCAATAGATAAATGGACAAAGAAAATGTGATATATATACACACAGTGGAATATTATTCACTCTTACAAAAGAAAGAAATCCTACCGTAGGTGACAGTATGGATGAACTTCTAGAATATTGTGCAGATTAAAGAAGCCATTCACAGAAGGACAAATATTGCCTAATTCTACTTATGTGAGATATCAAAAATAGTTGATACCATGGAAGCAGAAAGTAGAATGGTAGTAGCCAGGGTCTGGAAAAAGGGAGAAATAAGAATTATTGTTCAAGGAGTATAACGTTTCAGTTATGCAAGATCAATATGTTTTAGTTATGCAAGATCTATAGTACCTGTTGTTAACAATATTGTATTAGATACCTAAAAACTTTGTAGGGAGTAGACTTTGTGTTAAGTGTTCTTACCTTAAAACAAAAACAAAAAAGAAAACAAAATTAGGAGGAATATGAGGAAGTTTTTGGAGGTGATGGATATGTTTATTATCTTAACTGTAGTGATGGTTTCACTAGTGGACAAAATTCCAAACTTATCAAACTGTTTACATTAAATTTGTATGATTATTTATATATCAATATACCTCGATGAAACTTTTCATACAAACATTAAGTAAATAAGATATATACCATTGGGTACTTGAGCTTAGGGGTTGTGAGAGTGTGCTCTGAAATCATGTCCTGAGTTTGAAGTTTAACCTTACCGCTGACTTACCATATAATTTTGAGGAAAAGCGTCAACCTTTTGTATTGTAGTTCACTCATCTTTAAATGGTGATATTCATAGTACCTACTTTAAAGCATTCTTTCGGATTTACAAGAAACTGCAGTGTGCAGGACAAGGAGAGGAGTACTAACAGAATAAAAAACAAGAGATAAAACCTTCCCTAGGCAGATAAAGAAACACGATAGAGCCGGGAGGGTAGAACTGGTGATCTACACTGAAGGACTAGTAGGAACTAGCTATTTCCCAAGGTAGAAAACAACCAAGTATTTTCAAGCAAATGAAAGAACAGTGTGGCTGAAGTGTCAAGAATGGCAGAGAGCAGGTGAGTTGGCAGAGAACAAGGATAGGGAATTAGGCAGCGATCAAGTCATACCTGTTGTTTCAAACCAGGTATGTGATAGGTTTTAGTCTTTAACCTAAGTGCAGTGGGAAGAAAATAAGGGCATTTATGCACGGGCTTTATGTGATCAGATATGTATTAAAAAGCAAACAAACAAGAATACCCGTGCTTCAATGAAGAGAAAATAAACAGAGTCAGAGCAAAGAGACTCCTTAAGATGTTACTGCGGCAATCTAGGTAAGTGAGACAATTTTAGTTTGTATTAGTTTGTATCAAGATGCAGAAAGTTGGGATAGAGAGAAGTGAATGAATTACAGCAGTTATTTTCAATAATGCTGGTTTATATATTAACATTTTCTGGAGTTTAAAAGTTGTTATGAATCTAGTGCCTGGGACCTGCACCAGACTAACTGAACCAGAATATCTGGAGATGAAATTCAGGCAAGTATGTGTTCTTAGTGCTCTCTACACTATTCTAATATTCAGGACAACGTGAAAACTCTAGAGAAATACTTGGAAGAATAGATCAGACTCGATTATTTGGATGCAGAGTGTTAGGAAGAGGTAGGAGTGACAAATGAGCCCAAGGTTTCTGATTTTTGTCACAGGACAGATGGTGGTAACATTTATTGAGACATGGAGAGCTTGAGGGAGAGCATATTTTTGGTGAAAAGCTGGATTCAGCTTGGCAAGTTGAATTTGAGGACCCTGGTAGACATCCAAATCCAGATGTAGGGTAGGCAGTTGGGTTTAAGATTTGGGACTCAGAAAAGAGCTGGTGTGGAGGTGTGAAACCAGGAAACGTTGGGTATAGATAGGTGGTACCTGGTATTTTGGGAGTGAATATACTCCACAGATAAAGTTTGCAGTGACAATAATGTCTAAGATTGAATCCCAAGAAGCTCCAACACTGAACTATTTGGATAGAGCAGGAGGAGGCTGGAAGGAAAACTGAGAATGAATGTTTTGTATTCAAAACCAAGGGAACAGATTTCAGAAAAGGAGATTGTGGTCAAATATGTTGACTTCTGCTAAGAAACATAGTCACATAAGTGCTGAATGTGTCCGTGTGTTCTGGAAAATTCCAGGTCTAGTGCAACTTTACCTCCACCTAACTCTTATCTATACTAAAACAGCCAAAAGTGCCTGGAGGAACATAAAATGTATAAATAAAGAAGAAATCATAATCCTACCACGTTTCCCTTGGAAATGTGATGTTTTTTTTGCACTCTCGCTTCTCTACAATTTCTTATCTTCTCTTCCTCTCTCAGTTCTCCAGCATTCATTTCCCACTTGTTATTCTCAACTGATTCTCTTTTTTCTAAGAAAATAGGAGCAAACAGAAGACAGCTATTTCACCCTCCTAATTCTTTCTCTATCTTCCTCACAATCTTCTAATTTTCTTCCTGTTACCATGGAGAAATGTCCTGACTCCTGTTTAATGCCAAACCCTCCAGTTTTGCACTGAATCTTATTTCATCAACGACCATCACCGATACAGACCTCCCTCAACCCTGTGTCTACATTGTCTCCTCTCCATCAGACTCCACCATCTGTCCTTTTAATGTTCTTTCTGTATACTAATCTTACAAAAAGCTTCCATCTTAAAAGCCTTACTCTCTTTTGACCCCCAAACTGTCTTTATGTATGTCCCCATTTCTTTTTCTTCTTTAGTGCAGAACATTGTTAAAGAGTTATTGTTTCTTCCATGTCCCCTTGCCCTAACTCTCATTTTATCTCTTTTTGGAATGCAAATGCAGAAGGTTGAGTTAACCTTGCTTCCCAATTTGTGACACGCTATCAACATTGATCCTTACAAAGACCCTCCCTCCTATTTCTTCTATATCCTCCTGATCACCATTTACCCACTCTTTCTTAACAATCATTTGTGATTTGTTAATCTCTGATTTGAGTGTATTTGCATAAACTCATAGTTATTAATTATGCATGTACTTTTAGTTCACATATGTGGTATATTGTATGGACCATATTGGGTTTCTCATTTGTTCTATGTTATTGACACTTATCCATGTTGCTGTTATACAAGTAGGCTTTAGTTGAAATTGCTATGTGGAATTCCACAGTGTTTTTTCTATCACATTTGTTATCCATGCTCTCCGGTGATGTCCAGCTAGGTCATCCTCATCTTTTAGATTGTTTTCCACAAAAACAGGACCAAGAATTGTTATCTTCATAGGTCTTCATTTCTGAACCTATGTGAGAACTTTCCCTCTCTCTGTCCAGGAAATTTCCTGAGAGCAAACTAACTAACTAATCAACCAACCTCTTGACTAACTTGCTAATATACACTTCTGTGCACACACACATGTACAAATTACACCGTGTTTGCTTCAGTGGCACATAGAGCAATTAAAAGTCCTGCCAGATTTCTGTCCAAAATGGCCCCCGCATTTCAAACACTAGAGCAAGAGAGAGTCTGTGTTTCCACACCCATGTTATTTTATGACTATTTAAAGTGTCATGGGTCTATGGATGTTGTCCTTTTTTAACACTATAGTTAATTTGCCTTTTCTCTCTACCATCTTTTGATCTTGGACAGTCTTGTATAGGTCAGAACTCTATTTTACTTATATTAATTTTTTTTCTCTGTCATTGATTTTTTTCTTCCTTTAAAAATTATTTTGTCCCTTTTTGCGTCATTCAATGGGCTTTTGTCCTTATCACTTCAATGACACTATTTGGGTCATGATTACTAATAGACCCCTTCATATCAAATCTGACAGTATTTTTATTAACTATGTTGCTTCCTAGTTGAGTGATTTCTCATGCCCACTTTCTCAAGTCACTGTCTTTACTTGGCTTCCAGCATATTACTCTCACATAACTGTATTCATGTCCTCCTGGTCTCCTGAGATTCCCTTTATGGTTCTTTCTTCGATTATGTCTAAAGATTAGAATATCCCTAATCTCTGTCCTTCCCCCATGTGTCTTATTTATTTTCTGTGCCTTTGCAATCATGTCCTGTCTCATGGAGTCGTGCTCCATCTATATTCTATACACTGACAATTCCTCTGTTTATTTCTCAAGGTCACACCTTTCCCTGAGCACTAGATTCACATGTCACAGTTTCTACACGATATTTCTACCTGAAGATCTAGTAGGTACTTCTAACTTAATAAGACCACCCCAGAACTATTTATTCAATCCCACCAATATCAAACTGGCATTACCCTCAGTTTTCCACCTTTATTAGTAGTATTGCCATTAACAGTTTCTTGGGTCAACATTTTCAAAGACTTTCTTAATTATTGTCATTCTTGCAGACTAAGTTTGTTCTTGCTTCAGGGACTTTGCACATCGTATTTTTCTTTCCAGCAAGTTGTTCAAAACAAACTCTTCAAGGCTCATTGTTTCTCATCATGCAAATCTCTGTTTAAATATTACTTTTGCAGAGAGGTCTTCCCTGACAGGCATATCTGAAATAGCTCACCTCTCAATTACCCTCTGAATATTAAATCAACTTTATACTTTCATGTTTTTTAACCACCTGAAGTGAAATTATCTAGTGCTTTGTTTATTTATTTTCTATGTCCACCATGGCAATGTGATCATGATGGTGAGGGCTTGGTTTGAGTAGTGTAACACTCCTGACTCATGACCTAGAGCTGTACCTGCAGGTCAGAGCTTATGTGCATTTGCTAAAACGCTGTGTGTGTAAACATAGGAAAATGACAAGGGCAGGGGAGATCTGAGTAAGTGTTACTGTTAACGTCAATAAGTTAGGGGAGAGAAAGATAGAGAGAGAGAGAGAGCGAGAGAAGGACAAACAAAATAGATAACTAAGAGTGAATGATTCTTACCATGTATGGAACTGTCCACTGAAGCTGCTGGTACCTCTCACACATAGCTAGGCCCATAGGTACTATGTAAAAATGCCTGTGAGACATTTATAATTTACTTGGTAGGTTTAGTGCCTGATATTGAGAGGCAGAAATGTGAAGATCATGGAAAATGAAGAACAATTTTAATTTATACGTGTGTGTGTTTGTGTGGGTGAGAGAGAGAGAGAGAGAGAGAGAGAAGAGAGAGAGAGAGAGAGAGAGAGAGAGAGAGGTACTTATTCAGATGTAAGATCTTAGGGTCTGGATTATATTATGGAAAACTTATTTGATGCTTACTTTTGTCTTCTAAGCAACCCCAAATGGTTAATTTACAAAAAAAAAAAAAAATTAGGGAGCAATGTACTGTGAAAAATAATGTGTGGAGTTCAGAGCCATACGTTTTAGATATGGATTCTGGCTCCCCTGACAACTGGCTCTATAACAAGACTCTGGCTTGTTCATTAACCTCTGCCATCCAAGGCTTCATGTCTGAATAAATGGGAATAATGATGACAAGGTCGACTCTGAGGTTGATTGAGATATGTACAAATGTTAATTCTCCTCCCCTCCATAACAATGCTTTACCCTTATGGGCACACGTTTTAAATGATAGTGTCACTGCAAAATGATTCCCTGTATGTAAAATGATAGCATCAGAACATATTGGAAGTAATTTTAAAGGATTTTTGAGAGTTTTAGATATGCATGCCTTAATGATTTTGAGGCATCTGCTTCGTAACAAGGTTTGGTGCTATTTTGAAGAGGTATCTTCGTGTCATGCAATACTGATTATTGTTTGTTCTTGTTCAAGTTTTGTCATGTCAAGTGGGCATCCTTAATAGATAATATTGGATTTGCTATCAAGTATGCTTGCTCTCTTATTTAAACCTCCTTATTGAAGTCTATATAAAGTAGATAGCTTCAGCAAGGCATATTTGTTATGCAGATATAGTTAGCAATATTAATATCAATGGCAAATTCAAATGTGTTTGTATATTTTTAAGCATTTTTAAAAAGCAGTTCATTTAAACTATGCATCACATTATTAGTAAGTGGTATCTTGGGATGTTTCCCATGAGCTTGTGATTCAAAGTAAAGGCCAAATTGAATGGGGACTTTTGAACTTTCAATTTTAGTAAGTCTCACCAAAGAAGTCATCTAGGTGACCGTAGAGTGAAAAGCATGGTTTGCTATACCAGGTAACTGTGTGACTTTGAACAGATTATTCAAGATTTCAGAATCTTGGCTTTCCTCATCTGTAAAACAAATACTAGTATAATTATAATAGTAATCCCACCCATTTCATGTGATAGTAAAAGAATATAGTATGTTTAAGGTACGTAGAGCAGTGAGCACCTAACAGTCATTTTATAAAAGTCAGTTTTAGTCTCTTATTAAGAACTCAGAGTAGCCGGGCTTGGTGGCTCAGCCTGTAATCCCGCACCTTTGGGAGGCTGAGGTGAGTGGATTGCCTGAGCCCGCGGGTTCGAGACCCGCCTGGGCAGTGAGACCTCATCTCTACAATAAATAAAAAAATCAGCCAGGCGTGGTAGTGCATGCCTGTAATTCCGGCTACTTGGAAGGCTGAGGCGGAAGGATCGCCAGAGCCCAGCAGGTCGAGGCTGCGGTGGCCAGGAGCGGCCACTGCACTCCAGTCTGGGCGACAGAGTGAGACTCCAACTCAAAAAAAAAAAAAAAAAAAAAAGAACTCAAAGTTACCTCTTTGTGAAACAGTTACAGAAATGAATTCTTTTTAACCGGTCAGGTTTGTAAAATTCCCTTGTAAAGTCATTGCACTTAGCAACTTGTTTTTTTAATTCTGTTTACATAATTGTTTCCACTATGGACCTTGAGTTCTTTAGCACTGTGAATTTGTTTCTGATTGATGCTCACAGCGCCTACCATATCACTTGGCACAGAATGGTTCTGTAGTCCATATTGGTTGACTAAATTGGATGAGTCGCCTTTATGTAACATGACATTATTTGAGAAATGCTATTTTAGAAGCCTAGGGAAAAAAAATGCTTGTTAGAGCAGCAATTTAAATTTACGTACAAAAATCCTTGTTTCATGAAATATACCTGTATGTTAAATTTTTTCCATGAATTGCACCATATTAGGAAGTGGATAGTCATCACCGGGGTAATCAAAGTTTACTTCCTGACATAATTTGTATATTGAGTAAAGTGGAGAAAAATTACAGACATTATGATATCTCATAACATCTATGGACTCTGTAGTCTCTCTTCAAGTCAGTGAAAAGACATCTAAGAATAAATCTCAGTAACCCTTTAGAAACTCATTAGAATGACCAGATCATGCAGAAACTAAATATTCTATCAACATTTTCTAAAACTGAGCTTATCTCCTTTGCAGCAAAGGCATGGTTTACTATTTGTCAAGGTTTTCTATTTTTTTTCCCCCAACATGATGCATGGTTAATTTCATTTTGAAAATTGATTAGACTACCTGATTGATTACAGTGATTGCTTTTCTTGTCTTGAGCAAGGAGATAGCATTTGTAATTCTTATTAAAAGTTGATTAGTATTTAATACTGTTAGTCTTGTTGAATGTTGCATAATAAATTTTAAAATCAAAACCTGCATGGCCAATTACTAAATATAAATACAAAGTAAATCGCATCTTCAAGTGCTATAAAAAATTCAAAGGCATAATCTTCAATGTTAAAACAAACCTGGAGAAAAAAAATCTCATTAAAGATAGGAGCTCTGTGGTCTTAAAGGTTTTGTTTTTTCTTTGTAGGTATGTTTATAATTTTAAACTAGGAATGAATACAGCCCGCCTTGTCACTAATGCATTTAGATTTGCATAACATAAAGCAGTTCAGGTATCCAGTTGGTTTTATTTTCCTAAGGATTGAATCTGTGATTAAAAAAACACCTTTGAATTAAGATGTGTATGCCTTCTATATAAAGACCTAATCTCCATACTCATACCCTTCTGATGCTTTGATGAAAATATTTGACTGTATTTTGAAATGGGTTTTCTAGTGAATTGAATCCAAATTGTGAAACAGATTATACACAATGTTATCTTCCTCAAAGAACAGCTATTTCTTCCACCTGTTTGAAATTTCTCAGTAGAAATAAGATCCCATATGTCTGCTGAATAAAAGGGCTTCTCGAGAGTGTGATGTGAAAGAGAAAGTGTTGAGACCTTGAGGTGGTGGTTGTTTTGTGGTTCTTGGCATTGCGACATCATCTGTACTCAGAGAGATCTGGGCATTACTCCCTCCTTCCAGGCCTAGGGAGTTTTTCTTTATGATCGCTGGGACCAAGCATGCTGCACACCTTTAAATCTGATAGAGAAAAAAACAAGAAACCTCACAATGACTGCCGTGTACTCTGGGGTCTGTTTGCTCTGCTTAAGTGTTATGCAGTGTCTGCCTGAAAATCACCCACCCTGAACCTCACGGCCCATTTTGCATAAAGTATTTCACTGTTGACAGCAGAGAATTGAGATTAGTGGAAGCGACACACACGTGTGAAGAAGTGCCAAGTAGGCAGGAAAAAGGAGCAAAAGGGAAATGAAGTGACCTCCTTATAGCAGATGAACACGACTCAATCAGCAATGGAAATCAATGAGCTGAGAGGAAGTGGCAGGGAAAAATCAATGACGGAATAATGCACTGGCCAACGAACTTTGTCCTTTTGTGTTTTCCCGTCAGGCTATCGCCACCTCAACATACAGGTACACCTCCTCCAGATCATGCTAGCCTTTCAGTGCCAGTGTACAATCTCAGTTGCTTCTGGGTCCTGTACACCAGGCCCTCAGCACAATCCAAGCCATCCAAAGATGTTTCAAGTGTCGTTCCCCTCACCATGTGAAAAAGTATCCAGGGACGACTTCATCCGGGAACATGCCTCCCCAAAGCATGGCAAAATGGAGCTTAGCTTGAAAAGTTTAGACTGGGTCTTCAAGGCCTGCCGGCAATTTTCAGCTTTGCCATTAAGTTGCTTCTCCATCTCAAATAAACTTTGAACCTTGATCATAATGGACATTATACGCAGACAGTGAAACAACCGCAGGGTGTCAAACAATGTGCTCAGAACTGTCTCATGGGTAGCAGTCTGCTGACGTTTCTGAGTTATACATTATCAGCAATGAATTAAGCAAACATTGCCATTGATGAAGGGGCATCCTTCTTCTGCAAGGGCAAGTAAGGGTTATAAAGTTAATTGAGCATTTAATAGCAGTGGTTGAGGGTGTGTGATTGTGAACAACACATGGGAGGGAACAATGCCACAAATTCCACTAATGACCACGAGTTTAAATTCTAAACATCTGGAACTGTTCTACCTTACGCAGTGGCCGTTCTTCCACTAGGACAATCTCTCTCTGCTTTTATTTCCTACTATGGATCACAATTGCCTGCTGTTTCCCGGGATCCTTGTGAGACTACTTAGAGACATTTTTATAAAAGGCATTTCAAGATCTACAAATTTTAAAATAAAATGCAAGGTATTTATGATGGAAAAAATTGCAACAATCTGAATAAAAAGAGTTAATTGAACCAAAAGAGCCGTTCTATTTCTCCCCAGCCTAAAAATAAAACAAATTTGTGGGCAGACCCGGTCCCCAGTCACATTTTGTGATCCTGGTTGAGTTGTTTTGTTCCATAAACAGCAGGAGTAACTTCCCCCCCCCCGATTAATAATTCTATGGTCATTAGTGAAATATTTCAGCCCATGAAACTTTGTGTTTAGTTTCCTAAATCTACAGTCTGTTTCCTGGGTTCTTTCCCCAGTGACATTGTATACACCTGGAAGGCCTGGCTATGGTCTTTGTAACACACAGTCCAGTGCAGCAAAGTAGCTCATTTGGGAACAAATGCTTAAAATATTGTTTGTCAACACTGCTGATGATTTGCCTGTCTCTCATGAAGTATTTATCAATAATAATGTATAACCCTTCACGTGTACGTTAAATGTTTTAATCTTTACTAAACCTTGTGAGTTGATTTTTCAGTTTTATATTTAAGAAAGCCTGACTTCAGAAAAGAAAAGTGAATTGCCCTAGATTGCAAGGCTTCTAATCGAAAGGACCAGAGCCTTTCCACTTCTCTCTGTAGCTGCTTCTTGAGCCAAGGAAATCTTAAATATAGAGTTCCCATGGGAATAAAGACTCCTTTTGGCGAGGCTTTTCTGGGAGTCATTCCCTCTGCAGCCCGGGGAGCCTTCTGTTCAGTCTGAATGTCTTTCTTTAGAGTACCCTCTCTTCTCATATTATTGGATGAGTTTATTTTTTCCCCTTGACTTCAGCGGTAGATGGTTTTTCTCTCAGACGGAAATCTAGCAGAATTCACAGTCTAGTCTCTCTATTTGATTGGCCTAATTAATTATCTTCAGACTGCTGTGGTTTTTGCTTATTTGGTAGTACAGTATGATGTTTTCATCCCAAATGCCATCCTATAGGTAATGTCAAATTAAAAACAATGGATTGCTTCCATTCAAAGTGGTGAAGTGAAGGGTCATGAGACCTGCGCCTTCAAACTTTGGGGGCAGGGAGTCACTACACCAGTGGGTTTCAGCATTCTGCACACTGCTGACCTATAGGCATTAAAGGTTTTTTTGTTTGTTTTGTTCTCCTGGACTCTCTTATGCAAATTTGGAAACAAAATGGGGATAATCAGGAGTCCAAACAAGGGTTACTTTTCTCTTTTGCTGAGGATACTTTGGTATGCACTTTCATGGATCATATTCCACTTCTATTTAAAATATGGTGTAGTACATACATACAGTATCAATTCTGGTTCCAGATATCATTTGGTTCAAGTCTACATATCAAATTTATGATTTTAGAAAAGGCCTTTAATCAGAATATCAGAGTTTTTCTTTTAACATGAAAAATGGTTAAAAAAAATGTATATGTAAATCATCCAGCACGGTTAGTGCCTGTGTATGATAGGTGTGTGTAATGGTTGACCATGCTTTTTGTCCCAATATGTTGTGTAAGAGGAGAGACTGCTGTTTTAGAAAACTATAGGTATTAGTCTATCAAAAAGAACTCTCAGTTATGTTTCTTCTTAATGCAATCAACATTTCTGAACCCTGATCATAGGACATGTAGCAGAGAAACAATACAAGCAAAGGCAGAAAGAAATTGTACCCTCCTGAAGATAACAGTCAAGTGAGAAGAAGGGACCATGGATTAAATAATCTTACAAATTAAGGTAAAATTACAAGTACTGTAAGGTCAATGGAGATTGTTTGAGGAAATGACAGATGTGAAGAATGAGTAGATGTTAACTGCTAAGGAGAAAAAAACCAAACCATTGTAGGTGGAATGAGATAAATAAGATATGTCAAAGCAGGTGCAGAAGAAATAAAAATATAATGCTTTCAGGTAATGAGCACCTGAGCAAGCATTTCAGTTAGAACAAAATAACAAGTGACAAAATAACTTGGACACCAGAAAATCTCAGCATCACATACACAAAGTGATAGAAGCCTGTAGGTTATGTGCAGGCTATTGCCTTGAGAAAGCATATACTCAATTAGTTATTAGTACACAAGTGTTTGAAAGCTGTTATTCTGTGGCTTAGTCTTAATGGGGACAAGTGTGCAAAAGATAGAAGAATACCTGTCAGACAGAATGAGAAGGGATATTTAATAAGAAGTTCCTGAGGGTGGACCGGTGATGGGATCTGACCTGGGGCTGTTGACCAGTGTCATATAAGACAGTTGAAGAAAAGAACATTCCAAGGAGCAAGCAAATCAGGGTTGGCAATGGACAGAACAGAAGTTCCTGGTTAATTGGAACTACATTTTTGGGAAATGAGGGGTATTACGGCATGATTGCATGTATATAATTTTGAATGCTTCTCAAAACTAAGACAACTTAATATCTACCATGCAATGTAATTCAGTTTGTAATCGGATTTGGCTATTGCTTGGGCATGATAATTAAGCACACACACACACATAGAAAAAAAAAACTGTGTTATTCTTGTCTCTCTTTTCATAAAATATTAATATTAATTATGGAATATTATATTATTATAATTATAAATAATATTGGTTTGTGGGAAGTGAAAAATAAGAGAAAGAAATAAGCAGATAATGATCTAAGGAGGAATGTTGTCTTTTAAAATGCTGAAGGAGTGAAGGACACCTATGCATATTGTAATGTTCGCTTTTAAAAGTTTAAAATTATCTATGTAAAATATATATACCAAAAGATCAGAAAATATTAACAGTAGTCATCTCTCAGTGGTCGAAATGCACACAGAGACATGTCTGTAGATATACACACACAGATATTTATAATTTTTTTCTTTTTCAAACCATTTTATAGATTTAAACTTTTTATACAATTGGCAGGTGATACGTTTGTAACTAGGAGTAATAAAAATACCAAGAAAGGATTAAGATTAGATTGAAAAATGTATACTTTCCTAGGAGACTAGAACAACATTCAGAAAAAATCTGAAAGCATTTTTTAAAAATTGATCATCTTACTAAAATTTAGATGAGTAATTGTATAAAAGCTGGACACGCATTTACGACAATCTCTTTTTTTTTTTTTATTTGAGTTGGAATCTCACTCTGTCACCCTGCCTGGAGTGCAGTGGCATGCTCATCGCCAGCACAGCCTTGACCTGTTGGACTCAGGTAATCCTTTCGCCTCAGCCTTCCAAGTAACTGGAACTACAGGCACGTGCCACCACACCTGGCTAATTTTTTGATCTATTGTAGACATGAGCTCTAGCCAAGTTGCCCGCGCTGCTGTCAAATCTGTGGACCCAGGCAAACCTCTCACCTCGGCCTCCCAAAGTGCTGGGATTATAGGCGTGAGCCACCAGGCCCAGCCTTCAAAATTTTTAAATTGGTTCAAAGAAGCAAAGAAATTCATAGCAATGGTGTTGAAATTTCGTATACTTAGCTTATTCGATGTAAAAATGTTTTCAAATATCCCTAAAATTGTTTGCACATTTGTTAAGGCATTTGACAAAATTTGAAATATGGCAAAGATAATTGGCTCTCTACTTCTGCATGGTGTCTTGTTGATGATCTGTCTCTATGAATACAGGCCAACATTTCTTAATCTACCTTTTGACTTGTGCATCTGCCACAGAAAACATATGGATCTCTCTGAGCAAACTTGGGGCTCAGGTTTATACAGGCAAGATTAGCCTTTACTTTTTGCTAACATACCTTGCCAAAAACCTAGCTAAGATAAATGCTGTTAAATAAAGCAATCTGAAAAACAAGTCATTATTCATTCTCTCTGCTGTTTTATATCTCATCTTTGCTTAAGTTTGACTTCTGGAATTTGGCTGAATTTCCTATAGGTCTTCATTTTATCTGGTTTGCTATAAGAACACGTTCACTGGGTTGGTGTAAGATGCTCCTGGCAAACAGAATTTTGACTTCCATGATCTCTGCTCACTCATGCCATGCCTGTAGATAGGTTAAGTTACACGGCTAAAAGGACTTTACAGGTGGAATTAGGGTTACAGACCTTAAGAAAGGAAGATCATCCAGGATTTTCTGGAGAGAAAATACCGTGAAAGATGCTAACATATAAAGCTTTTTCTTTCTTTCCATATTTTTCCTCTCATCATGGTGGTTTTTTTTTTTTTGTCATTTAGTACTGTTCAAGATAAACAAGAAATAAAATTTTCAGTTAGCAAGGCATCCACAATTCTTCTTTATATTCCAGAATGTCCGTTTTAAGTGCAAATAGCAGAGGCACTGCTCACCCTGTGGGATGTCCACACCAGACCCTGAAGCTTCCTCAGCTCACGGCAGCCACTCTCAGGGGTGAAGGACAGTAACGGGCTGTGTTGGGGCATGCAGTGAGAGACTGGGCAGGCTGGGTGCCAGGAAAGAGGGGAGCAAACAGGCGTCTAAGACCACATCCAGGAAACTGGGATGCAGCAGGGGGATACCCCACATGGGCTGGAGCTCTGTGTTCCCAGGGCATGCCCCATTGTCCAGTTGGTCATCACATATCAGACCTAAAACATACAAATTTCTAGATGACGACCGCAGAGCATTAAACTTAAGTGCGAGACCCTGTTGAATGAGGGGGCCTGTGCTGTATTGCCCTGGTCATACGCCCACAAGTCAGGTCTTGGTAAGAAGAGCTTACTGGCGTTAGCACATGCATTTCCCTACTTTTCAGGCTTATTTTAAAATAATGATAATGAAATACATTTGAAAGCTCTTGTCACCAAACAACCACCTAGTTAGATGGATAGATTACTAGACTCTTCCTATGAGTGAGAAAAAGGTACAGAGAAGTTATTTAACTCTTCCAAGGACATAAAAGTTGTATGTTGAACCTGATCAATTGAACACAGAGGCTGAGCTCTTAAGCCCAAATGATAATGGCTCTCAAGGTGAAATGAAGTGAATAACAGAGTAAGAAAACTAGCACATTCTTCTACATTTAGGGGGATGATAAATTGTAACAGACTCTTTAAAGGATAACAAAGGCTTAAACATTTGCATATATTTGCACCCTGTAACACCATACTGCATTTAAGAATTAATTATAGAAAAAAATTAAGAATGCCAGATCAATTTTTTTATGACTGCATAATAAAACATCCCAAAATTTAGTGGTTTATATGAAAGTATTTTGTTTTGTTTGACTTTGGATTCATTTTCTTGGTGTTTTTGGAATTTGGAGTTTGTTGGGTTTTGGAGCTGTGGGTTTATAGTTTTCATGAAATTTGGAAATTTTTTGACCATTATTTCTTCAAAAATTTTTTTCTCCATACTCTCAACCCTCTGGAGAATTCAGTTACATTTACATTAAACTACTTGAAGTTATCTCCTACCAGACTGATGCAATTTTTATTTTTGTCTGTCTTTCTCTTTGTGCTACATTTTGCATAGTTTCAATTATTACATCTTAAAACTCACTCTTCTTCTTCTTCTTCTTCTTCTTCTTCTTCTTCTTCTTCTTCTTCTTCTTCTTCTTCTTCTTCTTCTTCTTCTTCTTCTCCTCCTCCTCCTCCTCCTCCTCCTCCTTCTCCTCCTCCTCCTCCTCCCCCCCTCCCTTCTCCTCCTCCTATTCCTCCTCCTCCTCCTTCTTCTTCTTCTTCACTGCCTAATATATGGTTATTTTTCCTCCAACGTATTTTTCAACTCAGGTATTGCAATTTTCATCTTTGCAATTTCAATCTGGATTATTTTAACATGTGTCATTTAGGGAAAAACTTCCTCTGATTTTCTTTCTTTCTTCCCTCACTCCCTCCCTTTCTTTTTTTGTTATAGGTTATATTTTTGTGCTTCGTTGCAAGTCTGGAAACTAAACATTGGATGCCAGACTTGTGTATTTTACCTTGTCAGATGCTGGATATTTTTTGTATTTCTATGAATATTCTTGAACCTTGTTCTGAGATGTGATTAAGTTACAAACATTTTGATACTTTTCACTCTAAATATTATGGTACATTAGAGAATATCAGATCAGCCTTTAATCTACACTAATTTTTCTCCACTACAGAGGAAAAACTGTTTAGAGCATTCTATCCAATACTTTGTGAATAATGAGTTTTCTCTACTCTGATAGGTAGGTGCTAGAATTGTATCCAGTCTTATGTGATCTTGAGATATTATTTCTTCTAACCATTCAGAAAACTAGCCCCACATAATTTTCTCACATGTAGATGTTGAACTTAACTCAGGAGAGGACCCAAGAGGAAGCCTCTGCAGATTTCTGGAGTTTTCTCTCTATGTGGCTCTCTACTCACTGGTATTTTGTCCAGAAAACTACAGCTACCTTGGCCTCCTTAGACACCCAGCTTCATCTCCTCAGTTCAAGGAAACTTGGGACTAGACCTTGGTTGTCTTTGTAGGATCAAAGTTGGGGGGAATGATTAGACTCTCCTTGTTTCTTTCCTCTTTCTCAGAGATCATGTCCTAATGTACAATATCTTCAAAATTACTGTTTTATGTATTTTTCCCATTAAAATCTATTTTCAGACACATGGTTAAAATTTGGCTCAAATTATTTCATTTTGCTTATTATTTTGTGCCTCAGGAATTTTGGAACAGCTCAGCTAGACAGTTCATCTTTGACTAACATATGTTAGTGGGGATTGCTGGGATGGAAATTCTAATTTCAATGTGGGGTCTCACTAATTTGTCTGAAGCCTCGATTCTCTTGGCCGTTCCCTATTTTTTCTGTCTTTCCCTCTGTCTTCCTGTCTCCTTTCAAATTTCATCTCATCCTTTAGTGCATCCTTATATGGCTTGATCTTCTCACATCATGATAGCTTGGGAATTGTTGAACGGCTTGCAAGGTGGCCCAAGACTCTAAGAGTGAATATTCCAGAAGATCGGAGTGGAACCTGCAAAATTTCATCTGAATAGGCCTTGGAACTAACAACACAGAACAACCAACTTCTGCCACAATCTGTCTGTTACCATTAATTCACAGGGCTTTCAAAAGCTTAAGTGGGTGGAATGACACAGGGACACAAACACTATATCCCATTAGGTATTTTTAGAGACTGGCTACTACAGATGTAATAAGGGATACATTTTCTGAAACATTTATTATAGTATTGTTTACATTAGAAGGAAACAACAAGGAAAAAAAATTTCCATCAAGGGGAATGTGTTTGCTGTTGGAATTATGAGCTATCAAACACTACTTAGCAATTTTTCAATATGATATTACAGATGTATATGTAGATTAATATTTAAATATGCAGATGAATGTTGATGTATCTTTCTCCATATAAACGCAGGTGGAGTATCAGAACATTTTTGTTTTCTTCAGATCTTTCTTTTTTTTTTTTAACTTTAGAATCATGGGCCATGGATGAGACCTTGTTCCATACGCATATTGTGTGAAGGCCAGACTTGGGGTTCTGATGAACCGTCCATGCCCCTCAGTAGTGAGCATGGTCCCCATGGGGTGGTTTTGTATCCTTTATGCCCTATCCCTTCCACCCTGCTACAGCAGTGCCCAGTGTCTGCCGTCCCTGTCCTCGTGCCTGTGTTTGTCCAATGTTTAGTGCTCACTCATGAGTGAGAATGTGTGGTATTCAGTTTCTTGTTTCTGTGATGATTCACTTAGAATGATCATCTCTACCTGCATTCATGCTGCCGCAAAGGACGTGATTCTTTTCTTCTTTGTGGCTGTACAGCATTCCATAGTGAATATGTACCACATTTTCTTTATCCAGTCCACCTTTGATGGGCATCTGGGTTGATTCCATGGTTTTTACTAGCAACTTCACATTTTCTATTTGTTCAGTTTGCAAATTTCTATGTTGAGTTTATAGAAAAATTAAAAAAAGATGTGCTGTATTGGTAGGTTTGTTGCTCTTACTTCTGTCATTCAAAAACAACCATTCAAAAGCCTCTAAGTTATCCCTTGTCTCCTTTTGAAGAAATGCACTGCAACTTTAATATTTCTGTACATTCGGTTTAATGCATTGACTACCACAAATAATGCTTGATAAATGAATAGGGCAACAATAAAAGAATACATTTATATTTTCCTCTTCACTTGGTTTCCTGGATGTTCAGAAATAAATTTGACTAAGATCCCAGTAAAATTAGCCTAGGTAAAGACCCATAAGTCTTTTTAAAATTTAGTTTAATTATCTAGTTCTATATTGGAATGAAACAAAACAAATGTTTCAAATCTTTTTTTTTTTTTTTTTTTTTTTGGAGGGAGAGGAAGACAGGCAGCTAGTATATTTTTTAAAAATCAAGAAAGTATACCCATAAGTCAAATGTTTTATTTTATTTTGAAGATAATTAATTACCTAGAGAATCCAGGCTACACATAAAATAATTTAGATAATCCAAAACCAAATAACCAACTTTTAGGAAATGCTATTGATTTCCTGATGAATGCTCCCTAGGTAAATTTTTTAATTTTTTAAATTTTTATTTTATTTTTGAGTTGGAGTCTCACTCTGTCGCCCAGACTGGAGAGCAGTGGCCGCTTCCGGCCACCGCAGCCTCGCCTGCTGGGCTCCGGCGATCCTTCCGCCTCAGCCTTCCGAGTAGCCGGAATTACAGGCATGTGCTACCACGGCCGGCTGATTTTTTGATTTATTGTAGAGATGAGGTCTCGCTGCCCAGGCGGGTCTCGAACCCGCGGGCTCAGGCAATCCACTCACCTCAGCCTCCCAAAGGCTGAGCCACCGAGCCCGGCTAGGTAAATTTTTTATTGGACCTTAAATTAAGACTCATATTGCTTAAATTCTTTCACTCAAGTTTAGATCGGGTATACAAGAGAGAAGTTTAAATTTGTAGGCAGCCATTTGTTATGGTGATCATTCTCTCTTCTGCATTACAGGATTTGAAAGTCCTTTTAGACCACATGCATGGAAAATGTTAGTAATCAACAGCAGTTGAATTTATAAGAGTTCAATATCACAAGATGTATAGGAATCTAAACTCAGCATATGAAAAGACTCATATACCTATATGTACTTTAATTTAACATACATGATAGAAAAGAATGCCTGACAGCCTCATTGTGTTGGTAAAACTTTGCAGTCAACATAGAAATGGAATTTATTGGTTTGAAATGACAATTATCAAAGGAAATCATAAGTGATTATACAGATGGACAATGAACTGTGTCAATCTTTTAGAAAGAAATATTTTCGTGTTGAAGTTAGCTAGATGAGTCCAAATATACCAACACACACACACACACACACACACACACACACACATACACACACACGCGCGCGCGCGTGCGTGCTCAAGCTCATTTTCTCGTTTCAATTGGGTTTTAGTTATAAGTATAGAGAGAATGACAGAGCAAGTTATGTCATATTTATATAAATCTCTGCAAATATCTACAGAATATATTTAATTTCTAGTCTAAAAGTGTGAATGTCGTTAGTCTCCCTTCCACTTCTATGAAGTCATGGGAACCTGGGAAAGACACAAACACTTTTTCTTGAATATTATTTTCTGCATAGAAGAGAAGTTTAGGCTAGGTAAACAGTAGAATCCTTGTTGAATTAAAAAATTCTGATTTCTAGAACTCATTGTTTTAATCAGTCTTGCCATTCCTCATGTTTAATGCAAAGTATTGTTACTTGAAGCCTAAGTAAAAGCAATGTCAAGAGGATTTATTGCCTACTTTCCTTCAAATAAAATTTAAATGAAGATTTCTCTGAAGAATCATTGTAGAGTTTAGGAAAGAAAGAAAGAGAAACACACATGGAGACACATTCCTTTACCTTCTCAATACTGCTGGCCTTGGAAAAGTTCTAGTCACTGAGTAACATATTCTAACATGAGTATGTGTGCTTATGTGTGTACACGTGTGTGGTCTGTGTGTGAGAGACCAAATAAACAGAGGGAGGGAATCTACTAGACCAAACAATATATTATGAAAATTTTTTAAAATATTATTTTAAAGATGTAGGGTACAATTCAGGTTTAGGAATACAAATGGTCATCGTACAGATAAGGTTTGGGTCTCAAGTTCGTGATTATCCTCTTACACTTTTTATTTTTCAGATGCAAAGTTGGTATTAACAACATTTAAATAACATTTCACGCAAATGAAAATGTAACTAAAATTACACGCATTGCATATTACATGCAAGTTGCTCCTTTCAGACTGTCATACAGTGAATTGTCTTCTGTAACTTGTAACATCTATAAATTCTTATTTATGCATATGCATATATTTTTGCTATCAATGCCTTTTTTTTTTTAACATAACAATAAGCCTCATGTTCGCACTTGATTATATTTAACTACCTGACTGGTGTTCAAATACCTGTTACACAGTCAGCAGAGCCTAAAATTATTGCAGTTTTTTTTTTTTTGTCCCTTAATTGGCCAAAGCTGCAACATCTGTCATTTTTGTGGGAATCAAATTTCAGCTTCAAAAGCAGCATGAACAGTCTGGCACAGTCACACCAGTATGACTTCTGATTAATCTACTTGCCCACTCCTTCTCTTCCCTAGTCACCTTCCCTCCTTGAAAGCAACCTTTTTTCACAAAGTTACCTTTCACCTTTGTGGACTCACGACTGAATCCTTTCTTTGGGTATTGATTCTGTAGTGTGCTGGCTTACTATTGAAAGGCGGTTCACAATAGCCTCTAGAATGTATCTCCCCTTACCATCCTTTTTATTCTTCCTAAAAAGCAAAATGCTCTACCAGTAAGTCACATCGGTACACTGGGGACTCAAATTTAAGTGGATTATTAAAAAGGAGGTGATGTGGAAATCACACAGAACCTTGCTGGTACCATGTGACTTTTGCATTTCAGCCTCTGAGGATTCCTTCTGGGTTACTCCTTCTGGAGTTAAATCTGCCCAGATAGATAGGGTCTGAGGTGAAATAAAAATAAAGGCAAGATATTACAGAAGAGTGAACCTAAAATTTCTCCCATGCTTGGAAAAAAATCCCTTTAGGGAATTGTAATGTTTGTTCTATTTTTCTCCCCTTTTCTCGTATCAACTGGAAAGGCAGTTTCACTTTCTGCTATTATAGCAGCAGACCCTCTAGTCACATCGACACTCAAATAACAGAAACGGCACCATGCCCTTTCTTTTGTCCCGTTCCTTTGACAAAGTTCACCAATAAGCATACCTCCCAACTGAAGGAAAATGGGAACAATCGCCTAGCTCTTCATTTCTGCTTTCTCTGAGATTGCACAGCAGCAGGAGCGAAATTGATTATGTTATGGAGCAAAAGATGACACCAAATTTTACTCTTTAGTACTAGAAAAATGTATGAAGTTTTTCCAGATATATAGGGAACAAACCTAGGGAAACATAAAGAAAATATAATTTGGGATGAGTATAAAGAACTCCTCCCTAAAAACGCGGTTACCGTAACAGCTTCGTTATTTATTCCTTTAATTTAATTTGATTTAGCAGTCAAGGCAATTAATCTTTCTGAAGTGTTCCCCGCTTATATATTGGGGATTATAAACATAAAAATAGGCCTTTCTGCAACATAGATACTATCAAATTTAGGTAGAAAATCAAGCTGGGGACATAGAAATCAGCACATAAAGTCTCAAAAAAAAATTTTAAAAATGGTAGAATAATGGCATATCAACTTTTTGCATGTCAATTTCCCATTGGGAATAATGAAATAATACAGTTATTCCCCATTGGGAATAGCTAAGAAATAACTAAAAAAAATACAAATCTCTTTCAAGACTTCACAGGTACACCCAAACACTCAGGGCTTGAAGAGCAAGAATCACAAAAAGAAGAGAAGACTGCTGGAGCTGATCCCAGTTATTCACTGTTCTTTCCCACAAGGCATTTACCATTCTGAAAGAAGAAATTCATAATCCAAGCAGAAAGTGGTGGCGATAGCTGGTAAGCAGAGAGGTTAATTTTCCACAACATTTTGCATCAGGAAGACAATATTTGAGTTCCTGGGCTACCAAGGCAATATGTTAGAATGAAAGAAAGCACGTTGAAGTGAACTCAACATTTGATGGTAGCTTTTAAAGTGGAGGCATTTATTGGTTTCTAAGTGCCACTGCAACAACAGACTTAACACCAAGTGACAGTGATGGGTTGTAGGCTAGGCAACAGGGGAGATCTTTTAGGAGTTTCACAGTGTTAAGTAGAAAAAAAAAATGCCTTGGAGCCCACTCTATATTGGATGCCTTGATTGATACCCTTACATTCACACATATACATAGACACACACACACAAATATAGGATCCTACAGTGCTATAAAATAAGAGTAAGAAGCAGATTGGAAATAGACTAGTCTTCATAAAATATCAGATACAGCTTTTCCCAAAGTAAAATAAGCAAATCTGCACCTAGTCTAACAATGTGCTATATCAATATTTTTCAAGAGAAAAATAATTTTTGTTTGTATTCTCAATTTATTTTTATTTAAAATGATCAGTAAGTTTTTTTAAATTTAATTACTGAGCTACCAGAAGATAAAATCAAAGGAATAAAAAGAAGGAAAAATAAACAAACAAGCAAAAAAAAGAGTTCAACTAAGAGGTGATCCAAAAATTGTAGTCGTCAATGAACAATAAAAAAGATGACGAAGGAAAGTTTCATTTTAAAAGGTGGAAAAAATAGAAGTCTTAACAGTCGCAGAATAGAAAACAAGAAGAAGGATCATCGAAACCAGAGAAAATATCCAGATGGAAAATACCAGATGTAGAGAATAAAGGTTGAAATGTACTTGCAAGAGCCTTATATATGTAAGAAAAAGTAGTGAGAGTCTGATTTAAGAGTAATTGGATAGCCGGGCTGGGTGGCTCAGCCTGTAGTCCCGCGCCTTGGGAGGCTGAGGTGAGTGGATGGCCTGAGCGCGCGGGTTCGAGACCCGCCTGGGCAACTTGGCGAGACCTCATCTCTACAATAAATAAAAAAATTAGCTGGGCGTGGTAGCGCGTGCCTGTAGTTCCAGCTACTCGAAAGGCTGAGGAGGAAGGATCGCCGGAGTCCAGCAGGTCGAGGCTGCAGTGGCTGGGAGCGGGCACTGCATTCCAGTCTGGGCGACAGAGTGAGTCTCCAACTCAAAACAACAACAACAAAACAAACAAACAAACAAACAAAAAGAGTAATTGGAACCACAGAGGAGGGTAAAAAAAATACCCAGCAGAAATTTTTAGAAGATATAATGGCCAAATATTTTCTCAAGCTTAAGAAAATCGAAAAATCCAAATCCAAGATACTCTTCAAACATTATGTGGGATAAACCCAAAGTCCCTGCCAGAACCATCAGAGTAAAACCAAACCAGTGACAAAGAAGACAATAAAGTGGCAAGAGAGGAGAAGCGAAAAGACACACAACCTTGCAAGGAGTGAATGTCCTTTGCACAGCAAATTTGCATCGAAAATGGAGGTGGCCAGAAAACAATAAAATGATATCAATCACTTGAGTGCTGGAAGAAAATTACTACCAAGCTAGAATTCAAAATCAGATACATTTATCCTTTTATGTTGCAGTATATTGAAATTAGTAGATGATATCTTAATTAGACATGAACCTGAAGAAACATATTTAACGGGATCTTCTGGGAAAATGTTGTAAGCTGGGATATATACAAAAGAATTAAAAGCAGTCAGTATATTGGTAAGTATAAATGAGAATTTGCTGTATTCATAACAAGAATGTTTGTCAATTTTAAAGTAAGAATAGAGTAAAAATAGAAACACAACATGTAAAAGGAGAACAATTATCATAATACTATAAGAAAAGGATTGGCAGTAGTGGGAATCTGTTTAGGAGTGGGGGAACACACCTCATCAGCAGGGGACCTGCATAGTGAGCATTTGTTTACCGAACCCTGAATTGTACCCCACATCTTTAAAACTTAAAAGATAATAAAAAAGGAGATTGAAATAATTGTGTTCTAAGCATCTTATGTCATTCCCAAATTGGTAAAAGTAATATTTGATGTAGAAACCAAATAAAGAAGAGAAGAAACTTGTAGTCCACAGGATAACAAATAAAAGAGAATACAATTTTTAAAAATGCATACTTAATAGGAAAATCAGGAATAATTTTTAAAAAAGCTTACTTAAACCAAAAATAGGTGAGTAAGTGGAGAGAAAAAGGGCAAAGACATGAATAAGATAAGTGAATTACAGATTTTTTAACTAAAATAAGCTAGTAATTATGTCAAATGTAAATTTTAAAATATTCCAGTTTAGGTAAAATTGTGATCAGTATCTATTTTAGAAAAGAAACTTTATGATGTTTAAAGAGGAGACATCTTAAAAATAAGAACAGAGAAAACTGAAGGTAAAAGTGTGGAACAACTTATGCCTCACATTATTTAACAACAACAAAAAAACCTTGTCAAAATTCATGCAAAAACATTATAAGACAATATAAGATATACTTCATAAAGGTAAAAAGAACATTCTACTGAGTATTTATATAAATTCTTAATTTTTGTGCTCTATGAACATTCCATTAAATGTATAAAGTGAAGTTTTATAGACCTAGGAGAAATTGAAAATCAACAACAATAATATAAGATTTAACACTCTATTTGGTAACTTAGGAAAAATATATTAAAAAATTAGTGAGGATATAGAAGATTTTAAGCATTTAAATAAAAGTTTTAATTGATTTATATTGAGAAAATACTGTGCAATGCAACAGCTGATTGAACTTTCTTTTTATGTTCATATGGAACATATTTTCAAATTGATTAGATTCTAGGACCAAAGGCAAATCTCAACAAATTTCAAAGGATAAAAAGCATACAGAGAATTGTGTCTTTCTATTCTTGAAATAACATAGAAATTGGTAAGAAAGTAATAAGAAAATCACTAATTATTAGAAATTTAGCAAACACATTTAAATAAACCATGGGTTAAATTACAAAGAAAACAAACAAACAAACTAACAAAAAAATTTAGCTATAAGACAAACATGTACTATAAGTATCAGCAAAGCCAAAACTTAGCTTTTTGAAAAATAAAATTAAACCAGTGGAAAATATGACCAATTAAAAAAGGGAGAGGCAGAAATTCATATTAGGGACGAAAAAAGTATTACCCTTGTACAATTTTTCACGTATTTAGCAAAAAATTGCAGAACATTATGAATAATTATTTTCAAATGAAAGGGATTCTAAATGAAACAATAACTATTTTTTAGAAAAACACAACATCAGCTCAAGATAATTACAACAGGAAATTATTTTTTAACTTATTAAATGATTTATATATCTAAAAGTAAATATTTCCACATACATACAAAATCCAGATACAGAAAACCATATTATTGAATTCTAGCAGTCATTTGAGGAAGAAATAATTAACACCAGTTTGCACAAACTCTTCTAGAAAATAGAAAAATGAAATTTTGCAGCTTTTTATTTTTATTTTTTGTAGAGACAGGACCTTGGTATGTTGCCTAGGCTGGTATTAAGCACCTATCCTCAAGTGATTCTCCCACCTCGACCTCCCAAAGCACTGGGATTAAAGACTTGAGTCACCACACACAGTTTATCCAGTTCATTTTATTAGCCCAGCATAATCTAGAACTCATGACATTACAGTAATATACTAGAAGAAAAAATTTCAGGAAAACTTCTATCGCTAAAAAAATAAATTATTTTTTAAAAATGTATAATGCAGCACAACTATATATTTTTAAAACTCTTAAGAATATAAAGTAATTTAAATACCTGAATATTAAGGTAAGTTAATTGATTCATTGATTAAAACAATCATATGATCAACTTAATAGAAACAGAAAAAGAATTTGATTACTGAAAACTTTTATTAAAGAAAATGATAGTAGCCGGGCTCGGTGGCTTAGCCTGTAATCCTGCGCCTTTGGGAGGCTGAGGTGAGTGGATTGCCTGAGCCCACAGGTTCAGGACCCGCCTGGGCAGTGAGACCTCATCTCTACAATAAATCAAAAAATCAGCCGGACGTGGTAGCATATGCCTGTAATTCCGGTTACTCAGAAGGCTGAGGCGGAAGGATCGCCGGAGCCCAGCAGGTGAGGCTGCAGTGGCCGGGAAAGGCCACTGCACTCCAGTCTGGGCGACCAAGTGAGACTCCAACTCTAAATAAATAAATAAATAAATAAATAAATAAATAAATAAATAAAAGAAAATGATAGTAAACTAAAACTGCAGGGGATTTCTGGAATCTAATGAAGGTTTTCTTTGCAACGTTGAAAATTAAATCAACGATGATAATAACAAAAACTTAACAAAGAATCATGTAATGTTTATTCTCAAAAATAGGGAAGGAAGATAAAGGTGTTCAGTATCATCTTATTCAATGAACACTGTGCTAAAATACCTTCTAAAAATATAAAGCCACGTGAATTATATATTATCACGCACACCTTTGTAACCAGAAAAAAAGCAGTACAAACTGTAACTTCAGGATCTTTCTTGAATCCTTCCAGCAACTTGGGCCACAGGGCAAACAGCTAACCTCAAATTCAGAATGGAATAGACACCTGAATAGAAACAGACTATTTATTTACTTGGACAGTACAGAATCACATGTAAGCTGTTAAAAATATTAAGCTAACATTTTTTGTTTAACAAAAGCCACTCCAAATATAAAACCAGACAGTTTAAAAATTAAAGGATGCAAAAAAAAAACCAAAAAAAAAAACCATGCATCGCTAACCCAAAGAACATGTGTAGTTATATTAATTTCAGAAAAAGTATAGCTCAGGACAAAAAATATTATCAGGGATAGAGAGAATCATCACACACTGACCCAAGGAACACTTTTTAAAAAAGATTTAACAGTCCTAATTGTGCATATATCTAACAACAGAGTTTCAAAACATGATAAAAATTGATAGATTTAAAAGGAAAAATAGATAAATTCACAATTACAGTAGAAACTACAATACTTTTTTCTCCGTAATTTTAGAACAGGTGGGTCGAAAGCGAGTAAGAATGCTGATGACCTGAATAACACTGTCAACCAACTTTGAACTAATTCACATCTTTAGAATTCTCTACCCTATATTAACTGGACACACAGTCTTTTCAAGTGTTCAAAGAGCATATATTCAACAGTCCACTAAAACTCTGATCTTCTCCCAGAAATAAGTCCAATAAACACATTTTCCCAAGGACAAAATGTATTGTACAAAATGGTTTTCAATAAACTAATGTTCTCACATACCTCCTACAGATAGGTGCAAAATTATTTTAAAAATAGAAATAAGCTTTATAGTAAAGTTTGAAGTCTGGTAATTTGATACCACCTGCTTTGTTTTTTTTTGCTGGGGATTGTTCTCGCTATTCTTGGTCGTTTGTGTTTCCATATGAATTTCCTGTGTTGTTTTTTCTACGTCTGAGAAGAATGTTGCTGGTAATTTCATGGGTATTGCATTGAATCTGTAGATTGCCTTAGGTAAGATAGACATCTTCACAATGTTGATTCTTCCAACCCATGAGCATGGGATATTTTTCCACTTGTTTGTGTCATCTTTGATTTCTTTGAACAGAGTTTTGTAGTTTTCATTGTAAAAGTCTTTTGTGTCTCTGGATAGGAAGATGCCAAGGTATTTCAATTTTTTTTGTGGCTATTGTGAATGGAACTGTGCTTTTTATTTGGGTTTCTGTTTGTTTATTATTGGTGTAAAGAAATGTGATTGTCTTTTGAGACTTTGCCAAAGGCCTTTATCAGTGTAAGGAGGTTTTTGACAGATTCTCTTGGGTTTTCAAGGTACACAAACATGTCATCTGCAGAGAGAGATAACTTGACTTCCTCTTTTCCTTTTTGGATACCCCTGATTGCCTTCTCTTCTGTGATTGCTCTAGCCAGGACTTCCAATATTATGTTGAACAGGAGGGGTGAGAGTGGGCATCCTTGTCTTGTTCCAGTTTTCAGGGGAAATGGTTCCAATTTTTGTCCATTTAGGAATATGCTGGCTGTGGGTTTCTCGTAGATGACTTTTACTATTTTGAGGTATGTTCCCTGTATGCCAAGATGGTCGAGGGTTTTTATCAAGAATGGGTGCTGGATTTTATCAGAAGCTTTTTCTGCATCTAATGATATAATCATGTTCTAAATATCAACTTCCCATATGACCCTGCAATCCCCCTACTAGGAATATACCCTGAAGAACTCAAATCACTCTATCAAAAAGATACCTGCACATGAATGTCTATCGCCGCATTGTTCACAATAGAAAGAACCTGGAGGCAACCATGTTGCCCATCAAAAGAGACTGGATTAAAAAAATGTGGTACATATACACGACGGAATACTATGCAGTCATAAAAAAGAACAAAATCATGAATTTTGCAGCAACCTGGATGGAACTAGAGTCTATAATACTGAGTGAGCGCTCACAGAAACAAAGATCTGAGTATCACATGTTCTCACTCATATAGTGGACCTTGATCACCCAATGTACTACCATAAGAAAATGATAGTGGTGGGCAACTATGGGGGGTGGGAAGGGAAGGGAGATGGGATTAATGGTAGTAAACATCTGTCTGGGGACGGGGAGACACCTTTTATCAACAAGGGTGCATGAACGAAGCATTTTGTATACCTAACCCTTAACTGCACCCCACACTATCATAATAAAAAATATTGATTATTAAAAAAGGAAGGAGTAAGCAAGAGAGGTTACAGGAACTGAGTGGTGTGCAGTGATGGCTGATAGATGTCAGCACTTTCACTCAGATATCATTTAAAAAAAATAAAAATAAAGTGCCTACTGCGATAACATCAACTAGGAGAGAACGGAGTTTTAACAGCTTAGAGGTGAGGGAGGTCAAATGCTGGGAAACTAGAAAAGAGTTTACATTAATCAAAAGAGGGTACCGACCTTGATTTTTGCAACGGCCTGAAAAGTAGAAACTCACACTTCAGTGAAGTCAGACACAAAAGTTCATAATGAGAGAGCACGTATGAGAAATGGAGAATCAACAGAGACAAACATGACAGTTACAAGCCAGATGACTGGCAAAATAGCGAAGATTCTAGGGGAGCCAGAAGAGGCTTTAGGAAAAAGTGAAAAGGCTCGGGTACTTGTATCAGCGCTCCATACCACCTGACTTAGTCGAATGTCTGTAAATCTCATGAGGACAGATTCTTTCACTTTCACTCCAGGTCTAAACTGAAACCTCAAAATGTGTGTGCTTCTCAAAAACGATTCACAGAGTAGAAAAATAGTTATCCAGACTTAAAAGTTTTATTTGGCAAATTCAGTTTTCTCTTTGCCAATCTCACTTCACCACGAATGCGTTTTGATAGACAAATTGTGATTTTCCTGGCAGAAAACCCTAAGAGCAGTGTTTTACAAAAAACAGTGTATACAAAATGAACTTTCGAATTTAACTTAATTTATTTTTAGAAACCGGGATTTATCGAGAGGATCGAAAGACTCCCACAGTGGGTGGAAACCCAAAGGGGGACCCCTTTTTTCTTTCATTAATAGAAATGATTATATGAATGAATGTCCGTGTATGGCAAATACAAGAAAAGAAACTTACTCTTTTCTTCCATAAGATTTATTTTTCTTACAATTATTTGCTTTGATAAGTTGTATCATTCATTTCTGGAAACATTTAGAAACAGTTGAGTACGAAGAGTGACTTATCTTCTCAAAAATTTTGTTAACATTTCCTTTCAACAAGCCTCTTTGTTAAATATCGTGCAGTTCTATAACATCATAAAGGGAGTTAATGTTAGACCTAAAAAGATTGGCAAAATGTTTTCTTTCTGTGAATTTATATTTATCTAAGACAATATTGAGCAATGAGCCATGATTCTGGTCCTGGATTGTTATCTCTTGCTTTCCCTCTTGCTCTACAGTAAGAATTCTGGTTTCAGCAGCATCATTCATTTACACATTTTTTCTGCCTGTGAGACTTCACAAACCGTTTCAGAATTACTTTGTTTGTACCACTATAAAAACCAAACCACTGGGCTTCTATTTCTACTTAGGATGTAAAAAGCTTTAAAGAATGTTGCTTTCACACTAACAATGAGGAAAAAAAACAAAAAACAGATAAATCATCCTCACTTTCCTTGAACCTATCAGAAAACTGAAGGAAAAAGGCGACTAAATAAGCTGAATTCCAAACAGCAACAAATGCAAAAAGAATCAGCATGTATAGATTGCACTTTAGAGCACTGGGGGCAAAAGACTCAAGCCATCATATAAAAGGTTAAAAACAAATCAAACAAATCAAGTAAATTTTAATGAGTGGCCAAAGACCACCTATAGAATAGCATGCCATTCTGGAATAGTTTGGAACCACAGACCCAAGTGAGAATGAAACCCTTTTTAACTTTTTCCTACACACCTCCACTGGATGCTTGCCAAAAAAGGGTGGGGTGGGGTGGGAGAGTGGAGTAAGAGAGAAAGAGAAAGATAAAGATTAGTGGAAGAAGAGAGAACCGAGAAATCCACTCTCAGTATTGGCGAGCATGCAGAATGTGAACAGGGGTTGAGTGTTGTGGAGTCATGGGCACACATTTCCCCAGATCTTTCTCTTGTAGAAAGCAGAAGCCTAAGCCACAAGAGGCACAGAGGACAACTTAGCTACTCTCTAGGCAAAGGCAAAGACATTTTATTTTAGGTGAAGGACAGAGAAATAAAGCTCTCTATTCCTGAAGAAGTAAAAAACCATCAGAGGTTCAAGATACTCTACCGCTACCAAGTGTAGACCTTATTCCACCGAAGGAAGGAAAAGAAACGCCTATCTAAGACCAACTGCAAACATAAGCAAAGTTTGACTGTTGTCAGGAGAGGCAAAGCTATGGAGAAAGTTCACCTAATTTTGGCTCAGATGGAAATGGTTTTGGAAAGAGACTGGACAACCAAAGACACCCCTACTCCTATCATGAGCCTAACAAAGAAGTCTAAGGATGGGGAAAGGTAAAGACATGGGGTGGGGAATGGGGGGAGATGGAATGTTGAAAGTTGAGAGTGAAGACCGAACACGGAAAAACCCTCTGTCGCCAAATTCCCCACTCTGAGTGTAAGGAAGTAGCAGCCCACGACTGGAGGAATTTGGAGATTGGAGATTGGGCTCACTGACATTAACCATAGTCAACAAAAACAAAATCAACCTTCATCCCTAGACTGTTTCAACTGGAACGTTAATTCCCTGAGAGAAGAAAGGCATGTTCATTTCAAGATGTCAATATGGTTTACCTCAGAATTTACGGTTTTACACATAATGTCCATTTAATTGAAGAAAGGATGGCATATTGTCTTTGTAAGACATACAACACAATAAGGTAGAAAAAACCCCAACACAGTGTTAAGAAACAGAGTAATCAAAATGCTCTGACTCAGAGTTAACCCACAACACACTCTCAGATAATGCAGTTAAAGTATTTTCATTTAATATGCTAAAGGATCTAAGAGAAAAGGTAGGTAACATGCATAAATAGATGAAAAGAAATTTTTTTTGAGTTGGAGCCTCACTGCGTTGCCCAGGCAGGAGTGCACTTCACGGTAACCCCAGCATCGACCTGCTGGGCTCCGACGATCCTTCTGCCTCAGCCTTCCAAGTGGCCGGGACTACAGGTGTGCGCTACCATGCCCAGCTAATATTTTTATTTTATTGTAGAGACGAGGTCTCACCATATTGCCCAGGCTGGTCTCAAACCCGTGGGCCCAGGCTATCCTCTCTCCTAGGACTCCCAAAGTGCTGGGATTACAGGTTAGAGCCACCGTTCCCAGCGCAGATGAAAAATTTTAACAGAGAAATGCAAATTTTAAGAATCAAATGAAAGGACAAAATTAAATTTAAAAAAATTCTGTTATCAGAAAGGAGAAGAAGTTGATGAGCTCAGCAGTAGACTTGAAACAGAACTATGGTCTCTGACCCAAGGTGTCAGAGTTGGTCCTTTTTCATACAATCCCTGAGTTGAAACTGCAGAACTTCCTATGACCTAGTCTACACTGAGTTCTAATAATCTAACAAGTCACCGAATGCATCTCAGATTCCAGGAGAGGAGAACCGAACCCCCATTTGCTATTTACATGGGAGGAGTCACTAAGAATTTTGAGGTATCTTTTGCCTCCCATTGTGTATTTCCCATCCCTTCTTCCTCATGCAAACCTTCATTGATTAAAACTGACCAGGGACATTGCTATCACTTTAAAATATTCAAATGCAAGTAACTTCAAAGGGAAAACTATGTGTAAATATTTTAAGGCTAAACAAAGAAAAAGAAAGTAGGAGGCAATAATATTTTATTGTCCTTTATTTTTAATGTATACTCCAGTCATCATCATTTACTACGCAAAGCACCTGTTTTACATATTACCTAGCTAAAGTTTTAAACTTATTTTTCTGAAATTGAGTTCCAAGTTATGTATGTCATGCTACAATTTCTTGATATATTTGTCAATTTTTTACTATTTTATAGCCATGATTTTCACATGTAATTGTATCTTTTAGCTTTATTATGCTAAAATGAAGAGTAAAATATTGTTACACATTCTTTCATTTCTTTTCTGGCAAAAATCTCATTTAACTAATTTTATTCTCCACTGGATTTAATGAATTACCTGAATAAATTAGTATTGTAAGGTGGCCTTGTTGGAATAAAACATAAAGATTGATGTTTAAGTTTTAAACAAATGAAGCAGTTACATTGGAATCTTCCAAAATAGGTCTATCTATAGTATTTCATTCTTTTATATTTAAACTTTCTTTTTTTATTGCCAATAAAGGCAGAAATGTTGAGAAGACAGAGTGTGAGCCCATAAACCAAATGTTGACAAGAATGATATTTTTACTCTGATTCTATATTTTACCTAAATGGTTTCTCCCAAAAGTTAAGAAAAAGCATTGTGATTCATATTTATGACTAATTCTGAATCCACAAAAATGAAATAACTTTGCCATTTGTACAGATTTAGAAACAAAAATTTTGAATAATTTTTCAAGTATGATGTATAGAACATTTTGTTTGCTGCTTTAAAATATATTCTAATTTGACTAAGAATTTAAAAAAGATCTAGAGAATAATTCAGTCACTTTCAATATTTTAATCAGAAATTCTGCATAATATTTTATTGCCATCTAAAACAGTTAATTAGTAGTATCATCTATTAAACTTAGGGATGTATGTGTTTTAATTTTGTCCTTTTCAATATCAGATATACTGAAAATGTTATGCACATCTTGAATTGTAATAATTGTAGGAAATAGTTGAGACCTACAAGTTTAACTTTATGCCTTTATTTATAATGTTGCTTATGGTTCCATAGGAATGCAATAATTTGTCTTTATTTTTTTAACAAACTTAATCAATTGCCATTTCAATAAAAATTGGTTTATATTATACCAGGTCTGATTTACTGAACTTCTGGTTAGCAATTTATGCTTAAGCTATGCTCAGAAATCCAAGATGACACTGTATTACTTCAGTACCTTTTCTAGTGATGGGATAAGGCACTGGCCTATAATTCATGTAACTTTACTACCTGAAATGTGTCTCGGCACTTTGATCAATAAACTATCCTCTACAGTGTTTAGAGGGTGCTTCCAGGTCACTGTACTGAGACATATTCGGAATCTGTCCATATACATATTTGGGAGGAGGTAGTATTTGTACTTTTAAACCTCAGTCTACTTTATTTCAGAGTTTTGCACATCAGTTCCCTGAACAAATCCTGAAGAATATTTTTGTCAGGGAAATTCTATCTTCAAAATATCATAAGAAAGTATGGTCAAAAGGCTTAAGAAAAAATGCAGCATTAATACATGAATAAGTATATCCTGTGACTTCAGTTTAAATTACAAAGTACAGTCTTTGTTAATCTCCTCTTATATTAAAATCAAAGCATTTATTTTACATAGAAAATTAGAAATGTTAATTACTAACACATTTAAGAAAAATAAAATGTAATTATTTTTTGCCCGACTGAACAAAGATTTGTTAAATGAAAGACCCTGTTAATTTAAAAGCTATTACAAGTTACGATTAATCTTAATAGTTATAATACTTATTGAGACTAAATTGCTTAAGCCTTTAATTAAAAGTTGAATAGTCATTAAAACTATGTTATTTGAAAGGAAAAGGCTCTTGAGTTCAAACTTTCTTTTTTTAATTTAATACCAAATCTAGTCAAAATGTAGTTAAATGATAATAACTTTCAATATAGTTTTAAAATAACTGGTTGAGAGAGACTGATATAAAATTTTGTTTTTCATTTCCATACTAAAACAACCAAAATTATTTTTGTTAAATGGTAAGTTCATTGATATTCATGAACTATGCTCTTTTAAAACAGCAGTTGACAAAGAATAATTAAATTCAAATTAAACGTATTTCCTGACTCTTGAAGGATTCTTAGATTTACTTTCTTTAAACAGGTTAAAAGTAAAGAGGAAATAATTATAAATAAGGAAATTAACCCATGATAAATACCAGCAATTATAACAGCATAGCATATTTTAAAAAATACAGTATCAATCAGAAAGCTGAGGCAAAAACACTGAACTAAGTCTCTTTGTTTTATTATTATTTTATGTTGTCTTTAATTATCCTACAGAGGAAGATATAAAAATAAATCACTTTCTGTTGGGCCATGGAGTCTGAATTAAAAGACCAAGAAAACAGGTAAGAAGAATGAAACACACTTTTTGTCAAGGATGCAATAAGACACATTTAATAAGAAAAATTTTTATGGCAAGCTAAGTTCTCTTTCAGGACACTTAAAAGTAAGTTAGCAAAAGGTGAATTACTTCTTTGACTATAGAAATTCATGAAAAAGTTCTTGTGATGCTGAGGTAAGAATACAGTACTCAAATTGTGCATAAATCTCGAGATTATGAATATTTTCCAGTTTAAAACACATAAAAGGGGTCTACAAAAAGAAAAAGCCGGACTTTCTTTATGACTTCCTAAACTTCCATATTTTAAAATGAAAAATGACTTGATTATTATTTTATTATATTATCTATGGGGTTTCACACTCTTATTTTGATAAATTCTATTAATTTGGAATGTCTATACCTCCTTGCAAGATTTAGACCCAGGAAGTCCGATGAAGTAAGTTTTAGTGACAGCATTTTTGTAAAGTAAGGATAAGTAAATTTGTCTATTTTTTTTTAAATTAAGAAAGGTAGATTTATTAAAGGAAAGATTTGGTTGTGGAGGGCACAACGGACAGGACCGCAGGAAGAAGGCCTGGTGCTTGCCGCCAAATTTATCTACTTTTCCCTACTAATTTCTAATATGCCTGACAGCATACTATATGGCAATTATGGGTTCTTTGTGTTTCTTTTGTGTGTGTGTGTGTTGGAGTCTCACTGGGTCGCCCAGACTGGAGTGCAGTGGCCGCTCCCGGCCCCTGCAGCCTCACCTGCTGGCCTCCGGCGATCCTTCCGCCTCAGCCTTCCGAGTAGCCGGAGTTACAGGCATGCACTACCACGCCCGGCTGATTTTTTGATTTATTGTAGAGATGAGGTTTCGCTGCCCAGGCGGGTCTCGAACCCGCGGGCTCAGGCACTCCACTCACCTCAGCCTCCCAACGGCGCAGGATGACAGCCTGAGCCACCGAACCTGGCGTGTTTCTTAAAATAAAGCTCAAACTCTACTTAATGGAAAAAAATAAACTTTATAATTATTTAATACTGTGAAATCTCAATTTCCTTTTCTGATAGAAAGAGTACAAAGACCAGAGATGACTTTCAAGATTAAACAAAACAGCAAGGTATTGCACCATGTTTGGGTCCAAATCCTGACTTAGTTTAGTAACTGGCTTATTGACTCTCGGCAGGTTAATTAATTGCTCTAGCAGCCAGCTTTCTCATCAATAAAAAGGAAATGAAAACAGTCTACGCTGGTCAGATGTTCGTATGAGATAATGTCTGCAGAGCACTCAGCACCAGTTCATGTGCATATTATTTGCTTATTAAATGTTGGTTGTCATTGTTTTTGTTGTGACTGCATAAAGTGCCTTGCTTTGGCAAGACACATGGGGTCTGGCAATTGAGTCTACAAACTCATCTTAGAAGAAGTGCTACATATCTCATTGCTGAATACATCACTAAGGTTGCCTTCAAAGTACGCCCCTTGAGAACTATTCATCAATGCCAGTGCCTAGTCCACCCGTCAAAGCAATTTTGAAATCCTTTTTCTGAAATGGCCATCTGAGCAGTCTTCCGTATGACCCTTGATGTCCCGAATGTCACCGAAACGTCTTCCTTTCAATATTTCCTTTATCTTTAGGTAAAGAAAAAAGTCACTGGGAGCCAGAACAGGTGAGTAGGGAGGGTGTTCCAATACCGTTATTTGTTTACTGGCTAAAAACACCCTCACAGACAGTGCTGTGTGAGCTGGTGCATGGTTGTGATGTAGGAGCTCCCATGGGACCATGTTTGCACATACCTTTCTCATTCCAATATTTTCAGTTAAGATGTTTCTCTTTCTCTATTGGTGTTTATTTGGTCTGCTATGCTTCTCTCACAGTCAGAAAACAATTTTGACACACAGTTTGACAAATTTTTGCCAGGTTTTTTTCAGTTCTGCTTATTACTGGCTACCCTGACCTCTTCAACAGTGACACTTTTTGCAGAAAAATATTTTATCCATCTGTGCACTGATGTTTTCCTCATGGCATTATCCCCATAAATATGGACTAGCATTTCCCTGATTTCACTTCTATTCTTGCCGAGTTTAGCAAGAAATTTAATGTTTGTTTTTTGCTCTAATTCAGGCTCTGACATTCTCATGATGGCACGCAAAAACCTGCGACAACAGTAATGAATGCCACCCCGCAAGACGCAGCTGTGAGACCGTTATACGCCAAGGTTATGAAACCTTAATGTGTTGTTCGAACAATGCTGCCAACGTAAGTACACAGCGGCAAGTTCGCGAACTTAATTGCCAAGCCTCATATACAAGGCAATTAAAAACTGAAGTTGAAATGCTGGGAACCTACAAGGTTAAGTTTTATTTTCTCTTGGCTATTCTTTTCCTCCTCACAATCATCATCATCTTTGTTGTAATTAGTATCGGTGCCCTCCAGGAATGAGTAGGTCTGCTTTAAAGGTTGAAAAAAAAGGAGAAATTAAGGATTGATTACTTCTGTGTGTTGCTCAGTTTTCATGTTTCTTGTTCAACATCATAGAAAATTTAATTTGATAATATTAAAAAGTTTCCAAAAGTCTTAAGTAATTTATCATGACGTGATTTTAATTCTTGGGAATCATACAGAGAAAAGCCCATTGAAGATGTCTGAGATACCGCAGTCTTTATCCAAGAGCTAATAGTCCCATTATATTCTCTATGTCAGGAAACCCACTCTCTTTCAATATGAGTTTTCCATTTTCAATTTCAGAAATGTATAATCGAAAGAAATAGTCCTGTGGCCAAAAAAAAAAAGAAAAAAGAAAGTATTAAGATCTGTTTCCTTTCTAACCCTCCATTAAGACACAGAGAAGTTGTCAAAATGCATATTTGGTAAATAAAATGGAATTAAAACTTACTTTTAATTTCAGTGAGCCTGGCAGCATATTGATTTATTTATTATGGTTAAAATGGTAAAAATAAGCTGTATGTTGTCTCATCAAATATTAGAGTATCAATAGTAAATTCGCAATGTTTTAGTGAAATTTGAAACTGCAAGAGAGTATGAAACTCGAAGATAATTACATAGAAAGTAAAAGAATAAGGTTTTTGTATACCTGAATAATAAGAAGAATTACAAAGGGTGATGACACTGCTTTTTTCCAAAAGCATTTACTAAGAATTCTAGGAGGCAAAAAATCAGCATGTAAAAGGTTTCAGAGCACAACCTACACAATGAGAAGCCTGCAGGGTTCAAATTTAGGTGACAGTCATAGAGAGGTGATGGATATTTATAGTGAATGGGAGGAGTCCTTAATAAATGTGAAATGGACTTGAAGTAATTCTGAATAGAGATACTACTTACACAAGCATGCATATCTTTGTTTGTATGCAGGGATGCATGTATCCATACATATGCTTTTGTGAGTAATGCATGCATGCATATATGTATGCATATTCATACTACAAAACACAGAAAACACAAAACAGATTGCAGAAAATATGCTTCTCCTTCACTTTAAATTTTACACTGACATCATACAGGAAGGTGAATCAGTTACCAATGATGGAAATATCATTTACAGACGTCTGTTCACGTCTGAAGAAACTGAGAGGTCTTCATAAGAAAGTAGTGCTTAGTATTTTTTACACACCGCCCCATGCCCATATAAAACACAAGCACACTCACACGCACACGCACACAAAACATGTTTTCAGTCTCCATTTCACAAGAATGAAACATACCTTATTTAATCACGCTTCATGAATATTGAATTTTTTACAAATTGAAGTTTTGTGGCTACCTTCCTCCAAGCATCCATCAGTCCTATTTTTCCAACAGCAGGTGCTCTACTCCTGCTTCTGTGCCATGTTTTGGTAATTCTCATGGTATTTCAAAATCTTCCACTATTATATCTGTTATGGGGATCTGCAATCAGCGCTTTCATGTTACTATTATGATGATTTTGGTGTGCCACAAATCGCACCCGTAGAAGATGGCAAACTTGATAAGATAAATGACTGCTCTACTGACTGGCAGTTCCCTGCTTCCCTCCCTCTCCTTAGTCATCCGTATTCCCTGAAACACAACAATATTGAAATTAGGCCAATAATAACCCTGCAGTGCTGTCAGAGAGAGGTGAGAAAGTTGCAGAAGAAACTTTGGAAGCTCACAGAGATTGGCCCACGAGGCTTAAGGAAAGATGAGCTGTCTCTATAACATAAAGTTCAAGGTGAAGCAGCAAGTGCTGATGGAGAAGCCACAGCAGGTTATCCAGAAGATCTATCTTCTGGATTCATATAAGCATCCATGTAATACCTATATCCGTATACACACAAATACATACATGTTTTTGAGTATATGTGTCTCCATTCAGAATTACCTCAAATCAATCTCGCATTTACCAAGGACTCCTACCATTCAAGTCTGGAAGGTGGCTACACTAAACAATGGATTTTCCATATAGATGAAACAGCCTTATACTATAATGTGACACGTAGAAAAGAGAATCCTTTCCAGAGGGAAAGAAATATAAAATAAGGCGTTTCACTGTATTGGAAGAAGATGCCATCTAGGACTTTCATAACTAGAGAGAAGTCAATGCATGGCTTCAAAGCTTTAAAGAACAGACTGAATCTTTGGGTAGAGGATAATGCAGCTGATGACTTTAAGTTAAAGCCAGTGTCCATTCCCCAAAACCTAAAGCCTTTAAGAATCTTGTTAACCCTATTCTACATGCACTCTATAAATAGAACAGCAAAGCCTGGAAGACAAGAAGATTTACTGAATCCTTTAAGTCCACTGTTGAGAACTACTGCTCAGAAACAAAGATTTCTTTCAAAATATTACATCTTATTGGTAATGCATCCGTCATCCAAGAGCTCTGATGAAGATGTACAAGGAGGTTAATGTTGTTTCCATGAATGCTAACACAACATTAATTCTGCAGCCCAAAGATCAAGGAAGAATTTTGACATTCAGGTTTGTTGTTCAAGAAATACATTCTATTAGGCTTTAGCTCCCGAAAATAATGATTCCTCTGATAATTCTCGGAAAGTTACATTGAAAACCTTCTGGAAAGGATTCATCATTCTACATGTCATCAAGGCTATTCTTGATTCATGGGAAGAAGTCAAAATATCAACATTCACAGAAGTTGGAAGGAGTTAATTCCAATTCCCATGGGTGATTTTCAGGGTTTCAGGACTTCAGGGAAGGAAGGAACCACAGATTTGGTGGAAATAGTAAGAAGACTAGAAATGAAACTGAAGCCTGAAGTGTGACTGAACCTATTATAAGACTTGAATGGATGAGATGTTGCCTCTTAAAGATGAACAAAGAATGTGGTTTTTTTTGAGAATGAAATCTACTCCTGGTAAAGATGTTGTGAACATTGTTGAAATGACAAACAAAGATTTAGAATATGATGTATACTTATTTGACAAAGCATTAGCAGGTTTTTGAGAGGATTGACTCTATTTTTTAAAGGAATTCTGCTGTGCGTAAAATGCTATCAAGCAGCTTTGAGTGCTATAGAGAAATCTTTCCAGAAAGGAAGAGTCCATTGATGTAGCACACTTCATTGTTTTCTTATTTTTAAAACTTTTCACAGCCACCTCAGCCCTGAGTATCTACTTCTCTGATCAGTCAGTGACCATCAGCATCAAGACAAGACCCTCCATCAGCAAAAAGATTAAGACTCGCTGAAGGCTTCGGTCATTGCTAACATATTTTAGCAATACAACATTTTAAAGCAAGGCATGTGCACTTTTTAGACACAATGCTAATGCGCATTTAATGAGCTATAGTTTCGTGAAAACTTTTGTGTACACCGGAAAACCAAAACATTGGTGTGATTTGCTTTATTGCGCTATTTGCTTTCTTGTGGTGGTCTAGAATTGATCCAGCAGTATCTCTGAGTTTTGCCTGTAAGAGTGATATTTGGGTTTCAAGAAATAAACATAAAGTGCATGCACATTCTAGAATGGCACTTTCCATTCTCCCTAAGAAGGCTGGAAGGTCTTGCACGACTATGTCCTATTAGAGAAATGGTGGATTGTAGTTGAAATGTGTAGGTTGAAATACTCGAAATATTCAAGGTAAATAGGCATTTAAGTGCCCATGCTTTTTCACTTAACCAGGCTTAAGTAATTAGGAACGCTTACGTGATCTGGTGACTGCTACCCCTTAGACCCAAAAGTGAAAGCAAACTCAACCTCATTGTTGAAAATACTAGCAAGCAACTGAGTAACAGGTTGTGCATATCCACAGACTTTTTCATCTCCTGGCTTCAGCTGGCTGTTTTTTCATGTGTGACTGGAATCATTGCTTGGTATTCTGTTCACAAATTTGTTCGTGACCTCTGACAATTCTTGCTTTAACTAAACATTTATAGAATTCTGACCTCAGAAAACCGGTATGAAGAGCTTATGGCCAATCAAAGGTTTTAAGGAGAAAACGCAATTGAGTAAATAAAATACTGGTAAGTTCCAAACTTTAAAAATGTATTTTTGCATGTTATTTATAACTATTTTATTAGAATTTTGAGTGAAGATATCTATTGAAGCAAATTATAAATAAATTTACAATTTATTTATAATTTATAATATGTTATAAATAAAATTTCCATTACAAAGTTAACCACAGGAGCGATTTTTGCCGCTAATGTGATAGAAAGAGGTACACTTATTCTCATGTGACATTTAGTCCTTAGTCACAGTTCACCTTGATTGGCTTTAAATCCTCAGAATCCCTAGGAAAGCAGGTAGTGAAAAGTAAAAAACAAAACAAAGGGTGTGTAGAAAGAGGTTCTGGGGTCTTCCTAGAGGGAAGAAGATGTCGACCCAGAGGAATGAATGGTGGGGAAAAGTGAGATTTTGGAAAAGTCTTGACTGCAGAGGAGAAATTTATGGGCATATGGCTTTTGAATATTTCTTTGAATTTGAGTATGATAGGTCTTAAGTGTTTTCCTTTGATAAGATAAACAGATTATATTATGTAAGAAGCCCTCTAATATGAACTTTGAAAGACATGATTTTGTAGGAACAAGTACTGCCTCAGTATGACTTACAAGTGTTATGAAAAGCAAATATGTCATAAATTAACAATGAGTTATATAGAGAATTTTAGCCTATAGAGGGATTTGTAACTGGCTAACACTTGTTTATTTGACAAGTGTTGGTAATACAGACACTCTGTAAACAATGTGGTGAAATCATTGTGTTTCATGATCTACATATAGATTTTTTGGCTAATTCTTCAAAGTTGCTTCCAGAAAACTGTTGCTCCTTTTGGTATCTTTTATTATGCCAAGACCCATAGCCTACCTGTATGGCCAGACAAAATAGGGACTCAGTAAATGTTTGCCAAATGAACCCATAAGTCCACATAACCCCCAAATCATCTGTAGACCTTTTTGTTTTTTGCAACTGTGTTCAACCTCCTTCTCTGTATCTTCACAACCATTATTGAATTGCCAAATTCCACACTCTATAGTTAAAAATAAATCAGATGTAGGTAAATTTCTTCTCTCCATTTCTGTAAGCTTTCCAAATATTTGATTAGACAGTTTTATAGAGTGATGTGTATGCTCAGAGTAGGTTCTACTGGATGAAATGAATGCTTCATCAGTCATGTTATGTGATTTAAAGAGAGGAAATCGTACTCCCTATCTCCCATTTAAATAATGATTGCATCACCAACTCAGCCATTTATGCAAACAAAACTATACCGAAGAATTTAAGCACAGGATTCTGTGGGCGTACAAGAAAAATATTTAATATTGCTACATTGAAATTGAAAATGGTATTTTCTGCAGGTGAGTTGCTAGAAAAATACCAAATTGACCTTCCACAAGTCTTCTGAGAGTATATGTACTTTCTTATGAAGGCTCTGTTTATCGTTACTGCCAAGAACTGGAAAAGACTCAAAAAGAATAAATTAATACTATGTTATCTCAGATACACCTTCTCAACCTAGGTATAAGTAATAAGAACACAGCTTCTGAAAATGATAGGTTTATAAACGTAGTGCACAAAAACGATGTTGCAGCCAAAATGATTTTCTCCCAAACTGGGCTCATTTTCTGGAATGATTGGATAAGGACTCAGAGTTCAGAGGAAGACGTAATAATTGCAAGCAGAAAAATAATTCCAAATATCTTGTCTTTGATGTCTTTGTAGTCCTTACTGTCTCAAAATGCTTCATGTCTAATTATTCCTCCCTTCTTTTCAGAGAAAGAATTCCTTCCTCTCTCAAAAAGACCAAATATTGCTCCTCTCCTTATATTTTAATTTTCTTCATACAATTGCATTCTCTAATTTTACAACTTTATTCTTAATCACTTTCTGTTTCTTCCAAGTTATCTAAAGTCTTAGATCATTTTCATGTAAACAGCAATAACAAACAAGAAAATAAAGAACCACAATGTTTTTCCTTGGGAGATAATTATTTGCTATTGGTTGAAAACTTTTTATTTTCTTGCCTCAATTTTTCAGCATCCACTAGATTTCCATTCCCTGTGTAACCTGACCACAGTCTCAACATCTTAAATGAAATGAAATCACCTTTCCACTGTGGAAATATCCCAATCAATAGCAAAAATGCGAATAGAAATATGTGTATATGTAATATGTAATAGCAAATACTCACACATACATACTATTCATTCACGTTTCCTGATATTTTTGTTGTTCTTTTTGGCTTATCATCTCAACTCTATTGAAATGTAATGCATGGGAGACTGACTTCAGCTTCCTGCCAGGATGTCTTATTCTTCATTTTGATGTCTGAAGCCTCTCAGTATCTGTTGTCTCCTGGCTCCATTTGCGCCACTTTTCTCTTACCTACGGATCTACAACTTTGGTTATTCATTATAATCACTCCGATGATAATTTATGCATATTGCAAATCTAAGTACTCATGCCTAACTTCTTATTTTTAAGGTTAATCAATACCCATTGGCGACCCAGCGCACACAACTGGACAGCATTCCTTTATTCAAATTGACCACATTTGCATCCTCTACCTACTCATGGCAACCAGTCTCCACTGGGAATGCTAGAGTACTCGTAATGACCCCTCCCCTTTCTCAGCCAAATGGAAGCCAACACTTGGGGATGCAGAACTCTTTTGTCTTTGTTGTTCTTCCTTCTCATTGTCCCTCCAGATCCCTGGGTCTCTTTTGTCATCACAGATCCTCCTCACTTACACCAAAACTACTACATAGTATTTACGCATAATATTTTTGCAAATAGTCCTGAACTAATTTTTTTTTTTTTTAGTCCTAAACTTTTAAGAACGGATCTATAAGTTGATAGACATTACTAGCAGTCACCCAGTTTGGTTCTTCCTTTGCACCTGGACACGGGGAACATTTTACTTGTCGGCACCCGTGAACAGAACCATATGCCTAGTTACATAAATAAAAATGTAAGCACAAGTTTTTTGCTACATCTTGCTAAGGTACAGAAAGACAGGTGTTGATACTTCAGTCTCTTCCCTTTTAAAATGATCACAGACCAACCCTGCTGATACAGATGATGCAAATATAAGACGACAGGACATCTGTTAGTTTGGGTGACTTTGCAGTTGAGGCTCACATGTATTCACATGGGACGAGAAGCCCAAGTGAAAAATTAAACTTTTCCTGTGTACTATCACTGAGGTGTGGGGTTCACATTTTATGATAGTATAACCTACACTTTCATGTATAATGCATTTTCTCTAAATAAAAAAAAGTGCACACAAACTTGCCATAATCAATGGAGGCAAAAAAAAAAAAAAAGAACAACTATCTGTTCAACATGTTGTAAAGAAATTATTCTTCATATTGACATACATAGCTTCTATGGTTATTCTAAGATTAAAGAATATCTTCTTGGTAATAATATTTATCTAAGTTGATTGCAAACTCATTTTTATATAATCAGTACATTGTTCACCATTAATATACAATATATATTTGCCACTGCTTTTTTAAAAATCATCTAAATAAAAGATTTTTTTTTGAGTTGGAGTCTCACTCTGTCACCCAGACTGGAGTGCAGTGGCCGCTCCCGGCCACTGCAGCCTCGACCTGCTGGGCTCTGGCGATCCTTCCGCTCAGCCTTCCGAGTAGCTGTAACTACAGGCGCGCTACCACACCCGGCTCATTTTTTATTTATTGTAGAGATGAGGCCTTGCCAAGTTGCCCAGGTGGGTCTCGAACCTGTGGACTCAGGCAATTCACTCACCTCAGCGTCCCAAAGGCACAGGATTAGAGGATGAGCTACCAAGCCTGGCTAAATAAAAGATATTAATAGAGAATATTTCCCTAGAACCATGCTGGATTAGATGATTTTTTTCAAGGAAGATACATTAAGGATCAAAGTAATTCTCGAACTACAAATTGAATTTCATATGCAATTTTGAAGTTCTTCTTTTCTTAGTGTCCATTTATTGTCATCATATTGTAGTCTCTTTTTATGTCAACATTGGTGAATAGTGTATTTTATATGTAGGAACTCTTCATCAATAAGAATATTTGATTAAGCAATACCCACTATTTCTTAACAAAGCATTGCAGGAGAGATTTTATTGCAAAAAATTTTATATGAAAACTAGCATGAATTTATTCACCTATTGGAAAGAAAATTGACTTAATGTATGATTGAAAACATTTTTTCAAAAAACTTTTTTGTGCTGTGTTCCTAGTGTATATTGTGTGAAGTTATGCTTCTTTCAAATTTTTTAAACTTGACACTACTGTACTTTCCTCTATGACTTTGAAAATGTATAAGACCCTAAGCAGTGTGTTCAACCACATGTTGAAAAACCATGTGAATCTTGTAGTCATTGGCCCAATGGTGGCAAGAGTGTTATTGAGTTATTCTAGGTTTTAAGAAATGGTATTTTTTTGGAACAAAATTCAAAGGAAGCTTGAATATTTTTAAATTAGCTAGATTTTTATTCAATTTCCCTCAATTCCAAATATAAATGCACACCATACAGCTGTTCTAGCAAGAAAAAAGAAGCGATCCTCAATGAAAATGTTCCACTAGGCCGGGCGTGGTGGCTCAAGCTTGTCATCCCAGCACTTTGGGAGGCCTAGGCGAGAGGATTGCCTGAGCCCGCGGGTTCCAGACCAACCTGGTCAACATGGTGAGACCTCGTTTCTACAATAATCAAAAAATTAGCGCGTGCCTATATTTCTGTCTACTTGGAAGGCTGAGGTGGAAGGATCACCTGAGCCCAGCAGGTTGAGGCTGCAGTGGCTGGGAGCATGTCACTGTACTCCAGCCTGGCTGACCGAGTGAGACAAAAAAAAAAGAAAAGAAAATGGTACACTATATTGTTAACGATGCAATTTTAGTTCTCTTTTCTCTGTCAACTACCTAATAAACCTCACCTTGACTCCTCTCATTAATTGATCCACTACTCAATTTTAGAAACTCACTTTGACCACTGCTGCAAGTGGGCAGACTTACTTTTGTGTGCCTAAAATATTTCATGGGTTGATAAGTAACTCCCTTGCCTACATTTCCTCCTTTTTAGAAATTTAGAAACATAGAATGTCTTTGGACTTGTATTGGTTGTCATTATCTTGGTGTCCTCTGTCATATAGCCATTTAGAAGGCAATTTAGACTTAAGCAATATTCAGAGGGCTCTCTTAATCCCTCTATCCAGGTTTACCAGAACTCTGAATAGGGTTATCGGACATCCAATTAGCTTATCATAAATTGATAATTTGAATCTCCTTCTACTATTGTCCCCGGGCACAGGGCTCAGACTCTCACTGATAGTTCCTACATATAACAAAAGAGGTCAGAAGCAGCACATTGTACAATTTAATGAAAGCTGGGACTATTCTTTTGTGTAACAAATTGTATATTGCCTTTTACAAATGTGCAAAAGAGAGGTCTGGTGATCAATGCTATCATTTATGACAAAATTTGGGTATTTTTATATGTCTAGCCACAATATAATCATTTCCAAAATTCACATATACACACTTATGTCACTGAGACAAGTGATGGAACTTACAGATTCACAGTAGAAACAGATGAGTACTTTCATTATCTAGTTTTTTTTCCCTTCTATTTTTGATTTGCAGAAGCTCTTTGGTACAAGTTTCCTTTTAGGTATGTGCATAGTAAATATTAGCTCTCAGATTATGGCTTTCTTAACAATGTCTTTTGATGATCAGACATTTTTAATTTTCATAAGGCCTAATATTATCAATTTTCATGGTATAGCTTTTTGTGTCTAGTTTCATAAAGTTTTACCTTACTCAAGATCAATGATATTCCAGTATGTGTTTTTCCTGCACTTGAATAATTAGGAATATGATCTACCGTCAATTAGTTTTTGCATATGAAATGAGATGCATTTTTAAGGTTCAATTTTTTCCTATAAGGAAATCTAGTTGATTAAACATCATTTCTATTTTAAAAAAAACTCTTCTTTTTCCCTTAAACTCACTTGACGTCTTATTAAAATAATCAATAGCTAAATACTTACAGATTTTCTATTCAATTTCATTTTTCTATTTGTCCATTTTTACTATAACAGTCTTTATTACTGTTGCTTTATAGTTGGTCTTTACATCAGAGCGTACCTTCATTCTTAATTTCCAGGCTTGTTTTTAGCTTTTATAAGTACATTCATTTCCGTATACATTTTAGAGTCTTATTGTTAACATCTGCAAAATGTTCTGCTAGATATTGATTACATCGAATCTATAGATCAATATAGTTGACATCTTAAAAATGTTGAGTCTTTGTATTGACATAGTATATTTTTTCATGCCTTCTTAGGTTTGTTCAATTTCTCTTAATGATGCATGTATGTAACAGTCATGTTCTTGTTATGTTAATTTCATCCTTGATTGTTTCATATACTAATGAGACTGTAAACATTTAAAAATTTATTTTCATTTATTTTTGCTAGTGTAAATTAATTTTTATATTGAATTTCAATCTGGAAACCTTACTAATTTACTTACTAATTCTCATTAAGAAGTATTTGTAGGCCAGGCTCGGTGGCCCATCCTGTAATCCCAGCACTTTGGGAGGCTGAGGTGAGTGGATCGCCTGAGTCCGTGGGTTCGAGATCCGCCCGGTCAACTTGGTGAGACCTCGTCTCTGCAATAAATCAAAAACTAGCCGGGTGTGGTAGCGCGTGCCTGCAGTTCTGGTTCCTTGGGAGGCTGAGGCGGAAAGATCGCCGGAGTCCAGCAGGTCGAGGCTGCAGAGGCCAGGAGCGTGCCACTGCACTCCAGTCTGGGAGACAGAGTGAGACTCCAATTCAAAAAAAAAAAAAAAGAATTATTTGGAGATCAAGAGTGTTGTATATGAACACAATCATGCCATCTGCAAGTACAACAATTGTAATTATTTCTTTCCAGGAGGCATTTATTTATTTTCTTGCCATATACGGCTGGCTAGATCATTCAAAAGAGTGTTGAAATGAAATGCTTGCCAGTTTTTCAGAACATTATTTCATCATTAAATATGTTAAGAATAAGGTTTTTTTGGTACACATCCCCAATTATACTTGTGTTTCTTGTTTCCATTCTATTCTTCAGAACTTCCTCTTTCAGTTTTTTCGTGTGCCAGACCAGATGAGAGTGTAACTTTACAGGTGACCCATAACAGCAAAATCGCAGGCGTGGGAGGCAGGGAGCCGCCAACATGGGTGCTGGTGAAATTCAGATGCAAGTTTGAGCTTGTCCCTCATGGTTTTTACTTGTGCCTTTTCTTCATAACCATCTTTCAGTATAGCCTGTCTGGGCTCTGACTTCAGGCTCAGCATCAAAGACAGAATTCTGTGTGCGTTTACTGTATGTTTGTAGGTGATTTGTTCCAATGACTTCCAGGAGTTCATACCAAAATATAATCACAGATGGTTGCATGGGCCTAGAAAATAGTAAAAACTCAACTGTTATTTGTTGAATAAGTCAGTTATTAAATATGATTCACAAAGATCCCAGTATTAAAAAAAAGTCTGTAGAATAACTCAGTCATTTAAAAATGTCATCTACAGAGAAAACGTTTTCACAGATATGCAACCTTATCTACTAGCATACAATGCTTCATTTTCTTGCAGCCTTGCTTTATCCAAATTATTTAGAGCTGGTTAACTTTAAGTTCCCTAAGCAGATTTGAAAGCATTCATGCAAACTTCCGAAAGACCATAAAATGTTTTAGACTTAAACTACTACTAATTTTTACTAGTTGGTAGGAATTGCATTATTATCATATGCAATGTGATAAGAAACTTAAAAAAAAAGCCTTGAAATTCAGAGATCCGAAGTTTGAATGAATACATTTTTAGCCCTTATTTTGCCTATTTTCTAAGCATTTAATTTTGCAAATCCGCATGTTTATGACTTTGTTTTAGAGTTTATGAGTTTATAGATTCTCAAATCTGTTCAAACTGTATAACAAAAAGTCAGTCCACTGTTAAAAAGAACTAAGCAGACAGCAAAAAATGACGTGGATACTCAAAACATCCGGAATCTTCTTCAAGATGTTTTATGACATTTCTTTGCTCTGTTCACAAATATTGTAGGAAGAATGTAAGTGTAAAATACAGCATAGCCTGATATACTTCACGCAGGTGCACATTATTCCAATGATCTCTGTCTCAGTTGGAAATACATCTTTTTTTCTGGTATATCTGCAACATATACATGAACACATGATTCTAAGCAATGTTCAAAACCACGTAAGATGCTTATTTTGTCTCTCTCATGACCACATACAGTGTATCTTTATGTTTCAGCAGATAGATTTGTTTTATATGCAATTAATTATTAGATAGTTAATGAAAAGGCACGTATTTTATGTAATACATGATACTCTTCATACATTTTAATTGAGCCCTCTAGAGACAAAACCCTTATTGATTTCTGAATTCTAAGACCATAATGTTTTACTAAGAAATGGATATCCTAAAACTATTATTTTCTGAGTTGTTGCCTTCAATCTCTGTAAATCGTGCATGCATTTAACAAAATCCAGGAAGTGAACTCACCCAGCCTCTTGTCTTCTGAAAAAAAATTATGTTCTGAACAGCAGTATAAAAGTAGCTTTGCACATTACAGTATCTGGCCTAGAGAAAAAAGTGCTTAAGTCAAAGGGGAAAAGTTCCATGATTTCAATGCCTATCTGGACAATGATCGTAAGCTGTTTATGGTATCTCCTGAATGTCAATCTATTTGTCAATCTATTCATTGACGAAATGGAATTTGAGTCCTATTGATGGTAATGAGGGTGAAAAGCTATTTAGATTCATTAGTATCAGGTTGTTTCTCATTGTGGAGACCTAAAGTACCCAATAATTCTTTGAAGAGAGACAGTTTTGAGAGTTCAGAAAAATAGGTGCTGTTACACACAATACAAATGTACTCCATTCTCCCAAGGTAAGGCCTACTAGACACATATCTCTGAAAGAGAGATTGAATAAAAAAATAAAGCAAAGACATTTTATTTCATTTTTTTGAACTTATTTCTTTCTCCCTTTTGGGTGAAACCACTGCCCCAGGAAGACTGTTACAAAGTTACTTCAATAAAAGCTCAGTCTTTCACAACAGTCCAACAAACTTTACATACATAGACATTGAACTGATTTTCTTAATGAATTGCTCATTGATAAGAATTCAAATACAGAAGATGAAAGATATTTGAAATTTAGGAATTCAGAGGAAAAATTATCACAATTTCTTTAAAAAATATCAATATGTAAAATGCACCATTTTATCATTTTTGACATATTTATACACTTGAAAATTGTTGCCATAATCAAGATGACATATTTCCATCACCTTTAGCAAATTTCCTTACACTCCTTTGTAATAGGTTCCTACCTTCAATCTCATTTTTGGTAAACCCTGACATACTTTTTATATCTTGTGTGATTCAGAAGATCTTAACTGAAACATGTAGTGTGTATGTTTTTGAAGATGCTTTTCACATTGCCTAATGATTTTGAGTTTCCTCCATGTTATTGCGCAATAGATAATTAATTTTTGTTGCTGAGTAATATTCCATTGTGTAGGTATATCATAATTTTTCTTTCTTTTTTTTTTTTTTGAGTTGGAGTCTCACTCAGTCAGACTGGAGTGCAGTGGCCGCTCCAGCCACCACAGCCTCGACCTGCTGGGCTCCGGCGATCCTTCCGCCTCAGCCTTTCGAGTAGCCGGAATTACAGGCATGCGCTACCATGCCCGGCTGATTTTTTGATTTATTGTAGAGATGAGGTCTTGCTGCCCAGGCGGGTCTCGAACCCGCGGGCTCAGGCAATCCACTCACTTCAGCTTCCCAAAGGCGCGGGATTACAGGCTGAGCCATGGAGCCCGGCTATATCATACTTTTTCAAAATTTGATGGGTCCTTTTGGTGTTTCCAGTATTTAGCTATCACAAATAAGGCTGCTATGAGCATTCATGTACAGGTCTTGGTATAGAAAGAAGCTTTTATTTCTCTTAGGTTAATTATACATGAGTGGAATACTGGTTCATACGGTAGGTAAGTCAAGTTTAATTTAAAGAAAAAAGCAGCTGAACTATTTTTCTGATAAATTGTACCATTTATATTTCCAACGGCAGTGTATAAGAGTTCCAGTTTCTTCGTATTCTTGCCAAAATTTATAATAATCTTTCATTTTTAGCTAATCTAACGGGTGTGTGGTTTAATTTTTAATTTATCTGATGGAGAACTGTGTTTATAATATCTTCAGACACTTATTAGACATTTGGTGTACCCAATATTCATGTTTTTGTTTTGTGAAGAGGCTGTTAAAATATTTTGCCTATTTAAAAAATTAATTTGCTTGTCTTTTACTTGTAAGAGTCTTCAGATCTTCTGGATGAAGCCCTTTGAATGGTGAATGCTGCATTTTATTAATTTGCCTAAATGCAGTGGTTCAGACTCCCATTATAGTGACAGGAGTGATGATAGCAGACATCATGCCTTGTTTCCAATCTCAGAGAGAGATAATTCAACATTTCACCATTGAACATTACGCTGGCTGCAGGATTTGTGGATGTTTTTACTGAAGAAGTTTCTACTATGTGTGATTTGTTCGGTGTTCTTAAAACTTTTTAACAATCATGACTCGATGTTATTATAAATTGAGTCATGATTTTTTTGTTTCTTGTTGTTTTTTTTGAGTTGGAGTCTCACTCTGTCACCCAGACTGGAGTGCAGTGGCCGCTCCCAGCCACCGCAGCCTCGACCTGCTGGACTCTGGCAATCCTTCTGCCTCAGCCTTCCATGTAGCTGGAATTACAGGCGCGTGCAACCACGCCCGGCTAATTTTTTGATTTATTGTAGAGATGAGATTGTTTTAAAAATCCACTGCTTTGCTCCACTGATTTAAAAACAAATAATGTCACTCATCTTTGTCTTTTTTCTTATGCTTTTTGGGAGATTTCCTCAACTTTATATTTCAAGTGTTCAACTGCAATTAAAAAAAAGTTTTGCTTTCATCACTTTAATCCCCAAAACACTTTTGTCCATACTTAAAAAAAATACCATTTTATTATTGTTCCATAATTGGAGACAACAATACCATTAAGATTAGAATTTTTCCTCTTAGACTAATCAAATCCTCCAGAAAGGATTTTCAGTGACCTGTGTGTGGCATAATAGTCTGTCGTCATTCCAGTAGCTAGGGGAACAAAGAGATGATGGTGTCTTAGAATTTATCATTCAAGCCAGGAATGCTGGCTCATTCCTGTAATTCTAGCACTTCGGGAGGCCGAGGCCAGAGGACTAACTGAGCCCAGGGGTTTGAGACCAGCCTGGGCAACTCTGTGAGGACTCATTCATTCAACAAATCACAAAATTAGCGGGGTGTGCTGGCACACACCTGCGGTTCCATCTCCTTGGAAAGCTGAGACAGAAGCATTGAGCCCAGCAGGTCGAACTGCAGTGGTCGAGTGGGCCACTGCATTCGAGCCTGGGCAACACAGTGAGTCTCCAACTCAAAAAAGAAAAAGAAAAATAATTTAGCATTTGATGTGTACATTATCCATTTGTTTTTTTTTTTTAGAAAACAAGGCTCAGAAATCTATCAGAGTAAGATTCAGGAAATATAGCAGCTTAACACTATGGATCTAGTCAACCGTAGTCTCAAACACCTTCGACACAGTCCTCAGTATTTAGGTAATCCTCTTTACTCTCTTGTTTTGGGAGCAATTGTGTTTGCCAGTTTCTAAGCATTTTGAAGTGAAGTTTCATGACGCTTTATAGTTTGGTTTTTGCTGGTCTGCCCAGACAACACTTATTCATTTTATCTCTAACTTTCAAAATTTGGTGCTGTTGTGTTTTTTCTTATCATTACTCTTTTCCTGGGTTTACAACTTTTGTATCCGTGTTTCTTTATCTTAGAGTTAGTGAGGTTAGGGGAGGATGTTAGGATACTTGTGCATACTTAAGCCCTGACCTCAACCAAATAGGTCCTGATATCACAGAGCAAGGGCTTCATGCTGACTACTGGCCTTCGTGAATCTGCGTTTCCAATCAACACTTCCCACTCTCTGTTTAAACAAACAGCAGCCAGGTTATTTTGTGAAAAATTTCCCAATGAAAAGAAATCCCCCAATTTCCCAATTAAAAGAAATAACCAAGATTGCACATCTCTCAAACTGTATTGGCGTAGGTAATTTGTGATAGCAACAAACTCTTCCAGCCTGTCAAGAAAAGAGACACAAGAACCAAATGTATGCCATGCCAAGGTTTCCTTTGGCAATTCAATCTCTTTAAGTTTTCATTCTTAACTGTATTCCCAGGCAGCTTCATAGAGTTCTTTGAAGCACATCTTACTCGTCTAGTTTTAAGCAGATGTACAGTTTTCACGGACAGGAAAATGCCCCAGAGAAGTTATTTCCAACCTTAGGTTATGTTTCTCTTACGTCTTTTAAAAAATTGCTGTTTTTGATCCCACCTCGACTACATTCCTTCCTCCCACCCCTTACCCTGAAAATTAATTTTAGTTGCTTTGAAGTGGTATTCCAGTAGCCGATGCAGACAAGTATGGGGCAACCAGGGTCCATGATTTGAACCATCTAGACCTGTGCTACATAGATTTTATAGAATTCCTCAAGTCACCACTGTGAAGTGAATGAAGCCTCTGGGCACCATTGCAAGGGCACACTGGTTTACATGGTGTTTTTCTGAGTTGGATGACGATGGATTTTTAGAGTAATAATTGATAGTGGGTAGAAAACACTATGAGAAAGCTGATAATCAAGCAATAATTTTCACAGGAATTCCGCTGCCTTATAATATATGCTGTGCTTAAAAGTATAGTTATGCTTCAGGCATAGTGAGAAGTAACCTATCTTTACCAGAGGGTGTGGGGCTTCAGCAACCATGAATCTCAGACTAAATCCTAGTAATATATGTATATGCAGGATAAACCCAACCCCCAAAATAAAAGTTTTTGAAAACTGAACTGAGATTTTTAAACCCTGCATGAGTTTTAGAATAAAATCTTGTAGTTAAACACTGAATGCCAAAGGGAAAGAAAAAATCTTGAAAGCTTATAGAAAATAATATATTACATGCAGAGGAAAGATACTTTGGATAAACATTAATTTCTGATCCCAAAACTTGAGAGGGTAGGAGATAAAGAAAGAACATCTTTAACAAAATTAAAGAAAAAGCTTGTTAACCCAGCTCTATCTATCTCCAGCAAATATATCCTTTAGGAATAAAGGCAATATAAAAAGACATTTTGCAGATGACGAAAAACTAGGTATTTGATGCTAGAAGATTCAGTTTTTAAGCAATGTTCAAGAAATTTTTTTCAGGCTGAAGATAAATGATCCAATAAGAAACTTGAATTTTCAAAACTAATAGAAATATAGTAGTAGTAGTAACCATACAAGGCAACTTTATAAACTTAGGTTCTTTAATTTTTTCTTAAAATAACAAAAACAACTAAATCTATTTCTGTTTAAAGCAAGAATGATAGTATTATCTACTTTTAAATGTACACACATACATACATACAAAAACTATAATTTGAAGTTTGGTGAGAAGAGATAAACACACATACAGTTGTTTTTGTATTTTACATAAAAAATTGAAAATAAACTTTAATTAGACTATAAGAGATGAGGTCTGTATATTATATTACAGTAAATGCAGTAAAAGTAAATATAGACAAAAAAAATTCTATAAATAAAGAAAATGGAAACAGAAAAAAAGGAAAAATCAAATAATCCAAAAGTAGACAAGACAGGAAAGCAAATTTAAAACACACAGAAAACAAACCAAATAATATATCTTTTTTTTTTTTAGTTGGAGTCTCACTCTGTCACCCAGACTGGAGTGCAGTGGCCGCTCCCAGTCTCCGCAACCTCGATCTGCTGGGCTCTGGAGATCCTTCCGCCTTAGCCTTCCAAGTAACCAGAATTATAGGCATGCGCTACCACACCTGGCTGATTTTTTTGATTTATTGTAGAGTTGAGGTCTCGCTGCCCAGGTGGTCTTGAATCCGCGGGCTCAGGCAATCCACTCACCTCAGCCTTCCAAAGGCGCAGGATTATAGGCTGAGCCACCGAGCTCGGCTGCAAAATAATAATTTAAAATGATAACAAAATAGTAGAGATAAATCCTAAAATATAAGAATCTAAGCGTTTCAAATAAAAAGCAAAAACTGATTTAAATTAAATGATTGTTAAAATACAACACATTAAATTTATTGAGGCATATAATTTAATAAAAAGTTTATAATAGAAAGTTTTAATTACTGATAAATGTCAGTTAGAGAAGAAATAAACTTACTCTCACAAAAAAACGTTAGAAAGTAGAGATAGAGAATTACTCTACAACTCATTTTATTAGACAAGCATACCCCATCACCAAAACTTAACAAACACATTATTATACGTGAAAAGTATGAACCAATGTTTCCCATGAATATAGATGTATGAATTTTTAACAAAATATTAGACAATTGATTCCAATAATATACCAAAGGAAAGATATATCATGAACAAGTAGGGATCATCATAGTAATGCAAGGTTTATTTACTATGCAGTGGTACATCAATATGCATCAACATATTAATTGAAGAAATGAGAAGAATCACATAAACATTTGAAGGGATGCAGAAAAGTTGAAAATGTTCTATAATTGAAAGGCATGGTTTTTCCTCTTGAATACACACAGTGAGTACATAAAGGAATAGAAAAAAATGGATTTACCCTAAAATACTCATGGTAAAGTGTCAGATCACTGGTTTCCATCAGAAATTCTAGGGAAAATGCAGTTTTTCATTTGTGGATGTGAATGATTGTGGACTTTCTGAATAGGATACTGGAAATAAAATGACAGTGGAGTGGTGGTTCTAAAATTCTGAAGGAACCCCCCCCATAAAACAGAACCTCCATTTTGTCAGAGGTGAAAGAAGAAATGGTGAAGATGCAGCAGTAGAAGTATGCAGAAAAGGAAGACACTGAAGACATTATCAACTTTGCATGTGACACTTAGGGCGTGTGCAGGAGGTTGTGAAAGCATAATGACATCAACTTCTTCTCCCTTTGAATTTAAATCCTTGAATTCTGTGGAAGGGACATAATGAACCTGGACAACATTTCTAAAGAAAAATTATTTTTAACCTAGAATTCTGAATCCATTTAAATGCTCAATCAAGTTTAGAGTAGAATAAGTATATTTTCAGATAGGCAAGAGCTTAAGATATTTACATCCTGTTATTTGTACCAAAGAAGCCCTTAGCATCAAATGAACAAGTAAACTAGGACAGAGAAAGATATGGAATACCAAAAATAAATACAGAAGAGAAATAGAGAATCAACATTATGATTGTAAAGAGATCCCAGAGTGAAACATATACCAGACATGGAAGACTATCATTTTGGATTAAAGTTGTATAATATAAGATTCAGATATTCTGAAGACTGATATCATGATAATGTCTTTTTTTTTCTTCACCAACCTTTTAAAGAACCAACAAAGCTACTGGAAATTTTATTCCATAAAAATAAGAAATTAGCTCTTATATAACTATAAACTCTAATCTTTATTTATGAATTGGGGGAAAATTGACAGTAGACCAGTAAAGGAGAAGTCTTGAGATTTAGGAATCAGGAAAACCTGTCAGAGAAGCAAATGAGCATTGATAAGCTCGTATTCCCCCATAATATCCTACATGCATTAAATTAGTAATTTTGGATGTTGTCTAGTTATTACCCAAATAATACAAGGTTTGTTACCAAATATAACAAATATAAGGATGGAACCCCTTCTCTCTACTTGTTCTTTCTAGAAAGAATTGCTTTCTATTATAGTAGCTATCAAAATTACTTTCGATACTATTTAAGTTTTAAAATTCTGGGCGTGATTTACTTTGATGAAAATATGTACTCATTTAAAAAATAAATTTTAGATATATCCATTTATATAAAGGTAAGTTATATTTGAATGACTTGAAAACTGGATTTTAAGACTAAGGAAACTTCCTACAATTGTATTTCCTTCAGAATACCAATTCCTCCTCTAATTAGGAGTTAATAAGTATCGTTGAGTCTGAAGTAATTAATTCAGAAATTTAGCATTTTCAATCTTATCCTGCTCTTTTGAGCCATACTACTCTTCTGAAATATTTTATCATCTGTGCTACTCCATGTAGTAAAGTTTTTTTACAAAATAGGGCACTTTCAAAAAATTGACCCCACTGTTTTGAGGAATTTTTTTATTTGATAATACTCTCCTTATATTTATATTATTTTTCTCTTTTCTCTTTTCCATTATTCTCTTTTTTCCTGTGCATTTCTTTCCCCAAATATATATTTCTTTTCAGTCAATTCTCTTTACACTCACCCAGAATACTTCTTGCTGTTTTCCTCCCTCATGATTTCTTCTTTTTGCCTTTTATTACTCTATTCTGGGGTTCTCAATATGATGTCCATGGGCCCCTAAGTATAGACGAGTTTCAGGAGATTCAGAAACATTCCAAAAGTGAGTGCAAATTACATGTGTTGGAAGAGAAGCTCTTTTGTGGTTGTGGAGTAAAAGATCCCTAAAGTCTGAAAGAATCAAATGAATGTCCAGAAAACTGTAAAGAAAACTTCTATAATCTCTCTCACATTCGCTTTATATTTCCCTGTAGTTTAAATTCACTCTTCTGAGCAAGGCAAACTACCAGTGTGTACTACAATCTGTCCTCTCATTTTTTTTCCAGACTTTCACTTGCAAAAAAAATAAAATAAAATAAGATGAAATATTTTCCCTTAAGAAACTTCACTGTACTGGCAGGAAAGAACTAGCTTTCTGGCAGTGCCATATTGAAGGAAAAAAACAAGCTACAAATACAAAGCTGGAGAGCCTTGCTCTTGAAGATTCTTAGGAACAGGAACCAAAAGGATACTTCGCTTCTAAGCATCTCTTGCTGAATTTATGGATCAAGGATAAAACATCTTCTGCCGTTTTCCAGTTGATTTAGAAGGAAAACAAATATCTTACAGCTTTTAACCCATATCTATAACCACTGATGTCAAAACTTCCGTGGGAAGTCCTGCTCTTTTTCAATACAAGTTCTCTGAAGTGGGCTGTGACCATAGACATGTCCTCTCTCTGCTCCTGACATTTTCTCTGCCTTGAGATGATTCCTCGGCACATTCTGAATTTAATAGACTACGATTAATTCATTAAGAGACAACTTAAATGCAGTCTTTGTCATGAAATATTGCCTCATTTAGATGGACTCTTGCTGTCTCCTTTTTCCAGGCATAGATGCGATATATCACTACAGTTATGCGTGCCTTTTGGCAGAGATGGTGTTTAATTCATCTTTATACGTTCCGGTATCTGTAAGCACAGACAGTTGGTAGGTATTCAACGTACGTAGAATGATAGGATAGATAAATTAATAAATAAATGTTAAGTTCAAAGGAGGACTTAAATTGCAACTTGCAATATCAAAGTCAACTAACTCCTTTTATATGGTGTATTATCTGAATTGCCTGACATGGATCATGGATCAATCTGAAAACAATAGTTCCTGAAATTATGTGTCACATCATAATAAAAGGAGTTCCTGTGAAACACACACACACACACACACACACACACACACACACTGAATGTGTGTACACATTTACTACAATTAATTCATTTAATGGCAATTTAAATGCAGTTTTTTGTATGAAATATTTCCTCATTTAATGCACTCTGCTGTCATATACATGATATGACACATTATCGTAGTTATGTTATCATGACCACAGTTGTACATATATGTATATATATAAGTGTATATATGTATATACAAAGAGAGAAAGAGGGAGAGGGAGAGAGAGACGGAGGGAGGGAGGGTGAAAACGGAGATGATCCTGAATATTACTTCAATTCAATACCTGTGTTTGATTTAACAAGGCAAAACACCAACTAGCCAACAATATATATTTTTAACAGCTTAGGAAACTAAAATTCCAAAATTGCAAAACTCCACATCTAAGACTTACAAGCTAATGAAAAGTCATTATAATTTTTATTGTAATTATTTATGTGTAAAATGGTTAGCAGAGAGCGGTGTGTCTTTTTCTTTCAAATGGTTTATCTTAACTCTTTGCAGTTAAGTTGGAATGGTCAATATACAAAGAGTAATTTAAAATGAGCGTGCTAGTCCTTCCATGCTATTTGAGGAATATTAAATGTCCTTGAAAATAGCATTGAACTGCATTGAATAACCTGATATTCTAACTAGAAAAGGAGAAAGCACAGGAGGTCTGAGCTAGTATTGCCAAACTGTTAGAGTAATTCCATTGAAATTCACACTTGGCTGGGAGGGAATTAGAGAACTTTATCATAATATTTGAATTGGCTTTGTTAATTCAAAAAAGTGAAATGCAAATGTGCATTTTATGTGTAAGGATGCTGTGTAATTAAGCCAACCTGGAAAACAACTATATCATAAAAATCACACAGCATAGTAAGAGGAGAAGCTCTAATATCGGGCATCGGACTTTTCCCATCTTCGTTTCACATTGCTTTCAGAGTTTGACCTTATGAGACTTTATAAGCTTTTTATTGTGAGCCATGGGCAAAATATAGGCAAGGTTCTATCAATGTTCCTTCTGGAAAATGAACAATGACAGGCTTTCCCTAGTCTTTCCTGTGCTCATTATCCATGTCTCCAAAACTAAACCACTTAATATAAGTAAAATGTCTTTTCATGTTTAGAGCTTTTGAAGTATCCATTGTCTATAGACTAGTTTTCATCACTAGGGCAGATCTTTTTTTCTTGCTACATCGATGTTGCATGAAAAAAATGTAATAGCCAACGATGTGGTTCTGATTTCTGCAGATTTTGGAAAAGGATGTTATAGTGCTGTCTCTTTAGAATGCAGTATATTGAAAAGAGCAAAGACTATGAAAACTATGGAATCAGACTTTGTTCACCTTTTCAGACTACCACTTAGAAGTTGTGTACTTTAGAGAATTATTAAATCATTCTAAGGCACAGTTGCATCATTGGAAAAATCAAGTTTATAATAGCTTTATTATAGTAGTACTCCTTTAAGGAGTACAGGAAATCTGACTCATCCTAGAAAAATTGCTTCATACCTCATTGCTGAATATGGTCACCTTTCAAAGTACTCCCCTTGGAAAGCTATGCATTGACACCAAAACCTAGTCTACCTGTCAAAGAACTTTTGGAATGGCCATCAGAGCTGTTGTATTATTCTTGATGTTCTGAATGTCATCAAAATGGCTTCCTTTTAATGTTTCCTTTTTCTTGGGTAAAGAAAAATGTCACTCAGGGCCAGTTCAGGTGAGTAGGGAGGGTATTCCAATACAGTTATTTGTTTACTGGCTAAAAAATTTCCCTCATAGATGGTGCTGTGTGAGCTGGTGCATTATTGTGATGCAAGAGTTTCTTTGTGACCATTTTTGCACACATCTTTGTCAGGCCAAGATTTTCAGTTAAGGTTTTTCTGTTTCTGGTCTGCTTTGCTTCTGTCACCCAACAATTTTGATACACAACTTGACAAATGTTTGCAATGCTTTCGTCAGTTCTACTCATTACTGATTTTTCTTCATCAGTGATACTTTCTCATCCCTCAGGAAAAAAAATGTTTAATTCAAGCCAAGTTGGGAAGATGGCAACAGAGCCAGTCAGATTATGTGAGCCCCTATGTGAGTGAGTGAGCGAGCATATGGAACATTTCGTGTATGTGCTGGTGGGTGAGTAGGTGTGTAAGTGACTGACTGAATGAGGGCTAGGGAGCTGGCAGTCAGGGCTCCCCTGGTGCAATGGCTGGTTCCACAGCTGCTGGTCTTGGAGCCTAGTGATTCCTGGGACATGAAGGCTGAGCACCATTTTCTTTTTCTTTCTTTTTTTAAATCAACAAACCCTCACTGAGAAGAAAAAGCTGGGAAAGACTACCTAAGTGGGGGGTTGCAAGCAAGTGGCGACACCCTTAGTGTAACAACTGGTGCTGCAGCTTCTCTGCTTCATTCCTGGCTCTTCCCTGGTCACAAACGCCAAGCACCATTATTATTAATTTTAAACGGACAAAAGTTTTTCTGCGAGAAAACGGCGGGGAGAAACCATTGCCCCAGGCTCTCCCTTACCATTGCAGCATGAGAGAGACTATCAGCTCCTGACTTTGCCTTGCTACTTCAGTGCCTGAATGGGCACTAGTGGCAGGGGCTGCAGAGGCAGTCCAGAAGGAAAGTCCCATGAAGGAGGACAAGAGAGGCAGCCCACCACCATTTTGAGGACAGGGCAGGGAAGTGCTCTATCTTGCTCACCATGGAGCAACAGACCTGATCTCTGTGCCTGGCAGATCAACTACTCAGGGATTGATCATGACCCAGAGGGAATATCCTGAAAGCACAAACTTCAGAGTGCTGAGTTCTGGGCACCCTATCCCCTACCCTCATCCAGTGCGACACAAGGGGTGTGGCCAGAAAAGGACAAGGAAAGACTCCAAAGAGATCAACGGTGAGTCTGGAGCTGGCCCAAACCCCCACCAACCCAGCAATGCTCTGAATGTCAGACCCACACATCTGGGCCATGACTGGGATGGACAAACCCAGGCAGAGCCTGGACGTCAGTCACAATAGGAGAACTCCATTCCAGGATAGGCCAGGCTGGGGCACCTCCTGTGAGTACATACCTGGGAAAGAGACAAGTCTGTACCTCCCCATGGGAGGAGATCTCCCTGACCATAGGAGAGTAGGAGGGGAGGACGGCACCCACCCACCTCCACTGCCCCTCCTCCTTCCTGCCTTTGGACCCTGAGGAGAGAGTGAGAGGTGGCCCTGCAGGAGAGCCGTGATTACAGGAACAATTATAAAGCCTGCCATAAGAGGGCGGGTTTTTAAAAATTTTTCATTTTTTTTAATTTTCAATAATTTTTTGACAGTTAGTTCATCTATTTTTAAAAAATATTTTTCCTTTGTGTATGAATGTGTATGTGAGGGTTTAATCTGCATTTCCCCCCCAATTATTTCTTTTCTTTTTCTGTGTCTTCCTTTATTTTTGTTTTCTGTTTCTCTGTGTATGTGAATGATTGAATTTTATCTTTCAATTTTGTTGTTGTTGCTGGTTTTTGCTCTTTTGTTCTACTGTGTTTTTTATATTCATTTTTTATAGTTTGTGTGTGTCAATATGTCAATATAAATGTGAGGGTTTGACCTGAATCTTTTTTTTCCCCTTTTATTTTCCTCTGGTTATTCTGTTTTTCTTCTCTATTCACATTGTGCTAGCCACGTGTGTGTGTTTAGTTTTCTTGTTTTTTTTTTTGTTTCTTGTTTTGTTTCACTTTGTTGTTATTCCAGTTTGTTTTAGGGTGTGTGTGTATGTGTTCAATTGCGTTTGCATTGGTTTCTGCTTTGCATCATCATATAGAGAGGTGGTGGGGAGTGGACCTCAGAAACACATAACACAATAAATGAATATTTTAATTTGCAAGTAGTCTGATTCTTAGTGCCCCATCCCCTACTGTATTCGAATTTCAAAAACTACAAGAGACAGCAAAGCTTCCCATCCACTATCCTGTTTAAAAATAGAAAAATCCAGAGCCCAGATCAGGGAAGAATAGAGGACTGAGCAAATATTAAGGGAAAGTCTATACCACTGACACAGAATAACAGAACTAAAGGGGAAAACAGGATCTATCACAAATGAGGAAAAACCAAAGGGTTACCTTAGGCAATTTCAAGTGTACCAAAGAAGAAACTCCTGAAAAATCAGGCATTGGTGCCCAAACAAGGGAAGTCACCAACAAATGACCCCAGGATACAACAGGGATTAGGGAATGGATGGAAAGAGTGAATAACACTCAAGAAATATAAGATGCAACACTGAAAGAACTTGTAACAGAGATTTTGATCATAAAAAATTTCATCCAGTTAATAAATAACAAGATAACAAGCATGGAGAGCAGAATTAATCTAGCTGAAGAAAAAATCTCAGAGCTTGAGGACCAGCACATGGAATTAACCCGATCTGTAAAAAGCATAGAAAGAAGACTCAGGAAGAAAGAACAAAGCCTATAAGAGATGTGCGATTATATCAAGAGGCTGAACCTACACCTGATTGGTATCTCAGAAGAAGAAAGGGAAATGGAGAACAACTTGGAGCAAGTATTCCAGGATGTAATCCAAGAAAACTTCCCCCATCTCACCAGAGATGTGTCTAGCCAGGCACAAGAGATAGAGAGAACCCCCCCACAAGACATCAAATGAGAAGATCAATCCCTAGACACATAGTAATTCACCTACACAAAGTAGGCACAAAAGAAAAACTCCTAAAGGCAGCAAGAGAGAAAGGTCAGACTATCTACCAGGGAAAACCAATCAGAATAGCATCAGACCTATCGGCAGAAACATGACAAGCAAGAAGGGACTAGAGCTCTATATTCAATGTCCTCAAAGAAAAACAATTTTAACCAAGAATTTTCTATCCAACTAGCTCAGCTTCATCAGTGACGGAGAATTAAAATCCTTCCCAGACATCCAATCCCTAAGAGATTATGCAGCTTCCAGACCAGCTCTACAGGAGACACTTAAAAAGGTATTAAACACAGAACAAAGAAAAAAAAATGACCACACACTTCCCCAGAGAACAGCTGAGCACAGAATCAACAGAGAATACAGTACAACAAGAAAATTGAAAACACACACATACATTAACCCAAAGACAAAAGCAAACAAACAAACAAAGAAAAAACTTTATAAGAACCTCATGACAGGGAGAAACAATCACATTTCAGTAATCAGCCTGAATGTGAATGGACCAAATGCACCACTGAAAAGAAACAGAATGGCAAACTGGATAAGAAATCATGATCCCATTATTTGCTGCATCTAGGAGACTCATCTCACCACAATGGACACACACAGACTCAAAGTTAAATGATGGAAAACGAGTTTCCAGGCCAGCGGATCACAAAAGAAGGCAGGAGTTGCGATCTTAATATCAGACAAAACAGTCTTTAAACTATCAAAAACTAAAAAAGATGCAAAAGAACACTACATAATGATAAAAGGTTCAATTCAACAAGAAGAAATATCCATCCTAAACATATATGCACTCAACACAGAAGCACCAGCATTTATAAAGCAACTACTAAATAAACTAAAAAAAGATATTGACTCTAACATCGTTATAGCAGGGGACTTGAATATCCCTCTGACAGTCCTAGATATATCATCGAGGCAAAAACTCAACAAGGAGATACAGAACCTAAACTTGACACTCGACCAAATGGACTTAATAGACACCTACATATTATTCCACCCAACAACCACAGAATATACATTCTGCTCATCATGACATGGACTGTACTCCAAGATTGATCACATCCTTGGCCATAAATAAAGCATAAACACATTTCATAAGGTATAAATCTTGCCATGCACATTCTCAGACCACAGTGGAATAAAAATAAGTATCAACACCAAACACATTTCCCCAAGTCCACAAGGACATGGACACTAAACAGCATGATGCTGAACAGCTACTGGGTCAACAATGAAATCAAAGCAGAAATTAAAAGATTCTTGGAAACAACTTCTGGGATGCCAAACAACTTCTGTGATCCCAAACTTCTGGGATGCCATGAAAACAGTTCTAAGAAGGAAATTTATATTTCTACGTGCACACACCAAGAAAATGAAAAGATCATAAGTGGAGAGGCTAACAAATCACCTAAATAAGAGCCCAGATATGGAACATAGAAGACAAAAATATCATAGAAAACATCAACCAAAAAAAAAAAAAAAAAAAAAAGCTGGTTCTTTGAAAGAATTAATAAGATTGATAGACTCCTAGCCAGAATGACCAAGAAAAAGAGAGGTAAAAGCCCAAGTAAACACAATCAGAAATACAAAAGATCAAATCACAACTGACCCTGAAGAAATACAAAAGATTGTCACAGATTATAATGTATACCTTTATGGAAACAAACTTGATAACCTAAAAGAAATGGAGTACTTTCTGGCATCACACAAGCTTCTCAGGTTGAAACAAGAGAAGACTGAGACATTAAATAGACCAATAGCAACTCAGGAAATCGACTCTGTCTTATGAAAAGTACCTACAAAAAAAAAAAAAAAAAGCCCTGAACCGAATGACTTTTCAGAAGAATTCTACAAAACATACAAGAAGGAGATGATATCAATCCTACTGAAAGTATTCCAGGCAATTGAGAAAGATGGAATTCTCCCCAAATCACTTTAAAAAGCTAACATGACACATACCCAAACTGAATAAAGATCCAACAAAAAAAGAGTATTACAGGCCAATATCCCTATGAACATAGATGCAAATATCCTCAACAAGATTCTAGCATATGAGATCCAAAAACACATCTCCAAAATCATCCACTATGACCAAGTTGGCTTCAATCCCAGGATGCATGGCTGGTTTGATTTTCGAAGACCATGAATGTAATTAAATATATCAGCAGATATTAAAACAGGAACCACATGATTATCTCATTAGATGCAGAAAAAGCTTTGATTTAATCCAGCATCACTTCTTGATAAAAACCCTCAAATATAGCCGGGCTCGGTGGCTCAGCCTGTAATCCTGTGCCTTTGGGAGGTTGAGGTGAGTGTATTGCCTGAGCCCGCGGGTTCGAGACCCGCCTGGGCAGCGAGACCTCATCTCTACAATAAATCAAAAAATCAGCCGGGTGTGGTAGCACATGCCTGTAATTCCAGCTACTTGGAAGGCTGTGACGGAAGGATCGCCGGAGCCCAGCAGGTCGAGGCTGCGGTGGCCGGGAGCGGCCACTGCACTCCAGTCTGGGTGACAGAGTGAGACTCTAACTCAAAACCAAACAAACAAACAAAAAAAATGTAGGTAAAGATGGAACATACGTCAAAAGAGTAAGTGCCATCTACTATAAACCAACAGTTTACTTAATGCTAAATGGACAATAACTGGAACTATTTTCCCCCTGAAAACTAGAACTAGAGAAGGCTGCCCACTCTCACCCCTCTTGTTCAACATTGTGTTAGAAGTCCTAGCTTGGGCAATTAGACAAGAGAAGAAAATCTGGGGTATCCAAATAGGAAAAAAAGAAGTCAAGTTATCTCTCTTTGCTGAAGATATGATCCTATACCTTCAAAATCCAAAAGAATCTGTCAAAACCCTGCTTGCACTGATAAAGGACTTTGGCAAAGTCTCAGAGCACAAAATAAACATGCAAAAGACAGTTGCATTCCTATACATCAACAACAAGCAGGTAGAGACCCAAATTAAAAGCACAATCCCATTCACAATAGCCACAAAAAAAGAACTATTTAGAATCTTCTTAACCAAAGAGGTGAAAGACCTTTAAAATGAGAACTACAAAACACTGCTCAAAGTAATCCAAGAAGACACAAACAAATGGAAAAATAGTCCATGCTCGTGGATAGGAAGAATCAATAGTGTTAAAATGTCCATCCTACCAAAGACAATCTACACATTCAATGCAATACCCATTAAGTTACCAACATCATTTTTCTCAGACCTGGAAATGACAGTACAGAAACTTATATGAAAACACTAATGACCGTGAATAGCCAAAGCAATCCTTAACAAAAGAAACAGCCAGGCTCGGTGGCTCAGCCTGTAATCCGCGCCTTTGGGAGGCTGAGGTGAGTGGATTGCCTGAGCCTGCGGGTTCGAGACCTGCCTGGGCAGCAAGACCTCATCTCTACAATAAATCAAAAAATCAGCTGGGCGTGGTAGCGCATGCCTGTAATTCCGGCTACTTGGAAGGCTGAGGCTCCGGTGGCCGGGAGCTGCCGGCCACTGCACTCCAGTCCGGGCGACAGAGTGAGACTTCAACTCAAAAAAAAAAAAAAAAAAAATAGGAGGTTCACACTTCCAGACTTCAAACTTTACGATAAGGCTACAGTAATCAAAACGGCCTGATATTGGTACAAGAATAGGCACATAGACCAGTGGAACAGGATAGAGATTCCGGAAGCAAAGCCTCAATTTCTCAACCAACTCATCTTTGACAAAGCCTTGAACAATAACCACAGGGGAAAGGAGAACCTATTCAGTAAATGGTGCTGGGAAAACTGATACCACATGCAGAAGATTGAAACAGGACCCCTACCTATCACCATACACAAAAATTAACTCTAAATGGATCAAAGACCTAAACGTAAAACCTCAAAGTATAAGAATCTTAGAAAACGTAGGAGACACCCTTATGGAAATTGAAACTGGCAACCAATTCCTATTCAGATCCCTGAAGTCTAATACCTTAAGAAATATGATAGACAAGTGGGACCTCATTAAACTAATGAGCTTCTGCAAAGCAAAAGGAACCATCAGGAGATCAGAGAGACAGCCCACAGAATGGGAAAAAATATTTGCCAACTGTATATCTGGCAAAGGCCTAACATCTAGGATCTACAAGGACCTCAAACATGCCGAAAAATAAAATAGAATAAAATAAACAGTCCCATTATAATGTGGGCAAAAGAAATGAATAGACATTTCTCAAAAGATATATGGGCAGCCAAGAGACACATGAAAAAGTGCTCAGCCTCAGTCATCATCAGAGATATGAAAATCAAAACCACATTGAGATACCACATAACCCCAGTAATAATGACCATCATTAATAAAACAAAAAACAACATATGCTGGCGAGGATGCAAAGAAAAAGGAAGGATTCTACATTTTTTTGGGAATGCAAACTAGTGCAATCTCTCTGGAAGACAGTGTGCTGATCTCTGAAAGAACTGGAAACTGACCTTCCATATGACCCATCTATTCCCCTATTGATAATATACCTGGAAGAACTTAAATCATTTCCAAAACAGAAACCTGAACATTTATGTTTGTTACAGCTCTATTCACAATAGCAAATACTGGGAACCAACCATGCTGTCCATTGAAGCTGCACTGGATTAAAAAAAAATGTGGTACATATACGCAATGGAATATTATGCAGCCATAAAGAAAGACAAACCTAAACTTCACAACAACTTGGATGGATTTGGAGGCGATCATACTCAGTGATCTATTACAGAAACAAAGAACAGAGTACCATATACTCTCATTCATAAGCGGACCTTGAACAATTATAATACTATAAGAAAGGCATTGACAGTAGTGGGAAACTGTTAGGGGAGGGGTGTGTGATTGGCAGTTGAGGGAAACTACTAGGGGAGGGAGGGGCATACCTCATCAACAAGGGTACCTGCATAATCAACGTTTGTATAACTAATCCTGAATTGTACCCCACATCTTTATAATAAAAAAAGAAAAAACATTTAATTCATTTGTACACTGCCATTTTTCTTCTTGGCATTATTCCCATAAACTTGGACTAACATGTCCCTGATATCACTTCCACTCTTGCCAAGTTTAACGAGAAATTTAATGTTTGTTCTTTGCTCTAATTTGACCTCTGCCATTCTTGGGATGGCACACACAAAAACATGCAACAACAGTGAATGTCACTCAGCAAGATACCACCACACATCGACACAAACACAGCTGTGAGACCCTGATATACCAACGTTATGAAACCTTAACCCGTTGTTTGTACAATGCTGTCAATGTGAGCCCATGGAGGCAAGTTTGTGTATTTAATTGTAGACCTCGTACATGTAAATATATGGACTGTACATACTGTGTGATTGATACATAAGATGTAGTTAAAAATAGTAGCTTTAAAAATGATTATCAACACAACATCCTTTTTTTGTAGAAGTCATTTGTTTTCTGATTCGCATAAACCTACTAGCCTATATCCATAATGACTCTAAAAGTATTCCATGGAAATTTAGTCAAGCACGCACACAGAGACACACATGACACACATATGCATATTCACATTTTGATACAGAGAATATGAAGTTGTCAGTCTCATCCTCAATAGTGTTAGATGCGTTTAGCAATTTGGACATTATATAGGCCCGAGAAAGAACATGCTGCCTCGCATACACTTAGTTCAAGACTCAACAAAATGAGTTGTTCTCATTGCAATCCCACTACGGATCTGGAGAGGCTAACATTCAGCCTAGAAAATCACCTGCATAGACCCATGCAACCAGGAGGTAAGCAGTTCTAAAGACTCAATATTTTGTGCCATCCAGTTCAATATAAATAAAGTAGAAGTTGTTTATTAAGAACTAGGATCACTCTACTGCCAAATGCTTCTAGAAGAATTAGTGCTCTTGACTGAAATCTTAAATGATGAGTATCTTTTTGGTCACTTTTCTTTGCGCTAAGTAAAGAGACCAGTATAGAATAAGAAAATGAAAATCATAATTATTATCACAATGTCCCTCTAACAGAGGTGTTAATTTGGGGGAAACAAAAATTTTCTTTTCGGAACATAACTTTGATGATCTTTCTTTCAGAAATATGAGTACTAAAAGGCACATTCACTTTTTAAATGTATATTTTCAAGATATGTATGTACTTGAATATTAATGCTTTTTTTTTTGTAGACAGTGGCCTGAGTAAAATGATAGGGTCTGTTAATAATTTCTAAGACAGGATTTTGCCATAGAGTAAGAATGCTGAGAAGAAATTAGGATTCTTAATTCATTTTTGTGTTTCCTATTAAAAATATGGCAACATACCCAAGAAGTGTCGTTTACTTAGGCATTACTTATTAAGTATTTCAGAGTACATAAGTGCTCTTATTCACTATTATCAAGTGTATGGCATGGAAATTTGTCTAAAAGTTGTAGAAAGTGATTAAAATTGTCTTCATTTCTAGCCATGGCTGTTAAACAGAAGGTGTTTTATAAAGTTCTACAAAACAGAGAAAGCTTACAAATGCTTATAATGTATTTGTATGCAAAATGTTGGAAAGAAAATATTATATAATTTCAAAATCTATTCTGCATTAAAGGTTCTTGCTTTTTACAAGCGCAGAAAAATATCAGAATTAATGGGAGGAAAATAAAGCTATCAATATTGTTTGCTTCTCAAATTTTGGTGATAACTTTAGGCAAAGTACCATATTGAAATCTAAAACAGATTATAGATATGATTACTTTTGACAAATTGATTACAAAACTGCTTTATCTTTTCAGACAAAAGCTTATTTGTTTCTACCTAAAACTGTACTACCAAGGTCAATATTATGATGACTCGTCTGAGAAAAAAAAGACATTTGCACTAGGCATCCAAGTATTCATTTTGTGGCTGTACTATCAATTTTTAAAATGGACAAGTGCACTTTATAGTCCTTTTAACAGTCGTAATCTTTTTTTATAATTACATAAATTGATTAATTCTATGCATCACTGAATCAACATGAGGGTCTGAAATAAATACCTCATTTAAATTTTTTTTTTTTTTGAGTTGGAGTCTCACTCTGTTGCCCAGGCTGGAGTGCAGTGGCATGTTCACGGCCACCCCAGCGTCAACTAGCTGGGCTCCATCGATCTTTCCACATCAGCCTTCCACGTAGCCGGAACTACACTCGTGGGCTCAGGCAATCATTTTACCTCGGCCTCTCAAATTGTTGGGATTATATGCTGAGCCACCGTGCCTGGCCTCCATTTAAAAAATTTTAAACACATTTTGTTATTTGTTTTTAAGCACAAAATTATTTTAAACACAAATTATTTTAATTTGATTGAGATTCTTTATGCAAGTACAATTAGTGAGTTACCATCAGCTCAAATGAAGAACTTTTTATCTTTGTAGGTTTTTTGTTGAAGCACTAAGAACAACATGAAACCACAGAAGACTAAGTATAATTGAAAAATGTACATCTGACTGGGTAGGGTGGCTCATGCCTTTAATCCTAGCACTTTGGGAGGCCGAAGTGAGGGCATTGCCTGAGCCCACGAATTCGAGACCAGCCTGGGCAACTTGGCGAGACCTCATCTCTACAATAAATCAAAACAAACAAACAAACAAACTAGCCGGGCATGGTGGTGTGCACCTGTAGTTCCATCTACTTGGAAGGCTTAGCCCAGCAGGGCGACACCACGGTGGCCGTGATCGTGCCACAGCACTCCAGCCTGGGTGGCAGGTAGACTCAGACTTAAAAATATATAAATAAAAACACTGGGAAGCTGGGCTCTGTGGCTCATGCTTGCAATCCCATCATTTTGGGAGGCCAAGGCAGGAGGATTGCTTGAGTTCAGGAGTTCACGACCAGCCTGGGCATGGTAACAAGATGTCATCTCTACAAAAAAATTTAAAAATTAGCTGAGCATGATAGCATATGCCTGCAGTCCCAGCTACGTGGGAAACTAAGGTAGGAGGATGACTTGAGTCTCAGAAGTCTGAGTCTATGGTGAACTACAATTGTGCCACTGCACTCCATTCTGGGCAACAGAGTGAGACCCTGACTCAATAAACAAGCAAGCAAAACACTACATAAAATAGATGAAACAATTATTTAAGATATTGGAAATCAGCCAGGCGTGGTAGCTTAAGTCAGTAATCCCAGCACTTTGGGAAGTCAAAGCGAGTGAGTTGCCTGAGTCCGTGGATTCGAGATGAGTCCGAGCAACTTGGTGAGACCTTGTCTCTATAATACATCAAAAAATTAGCTGGGCACGGTGGCACACATCTGTAGTTCTGGCTACTTGGAAGACTGAGGCGGGAGGAGCACCTGAGCCCAGCAGGTCCACGACGGGGTGGCTGTGAGTGTGCCACTGCACTCTAGCCTGGGTGATGGAGTGAGACTCTGATTCAAAAAGAGAAAAGAAAAGAGTACATCTATAAGCAATAATCAGACTGCTTTTATTAGTGTTAATTCAGATTAAAAGTAATAGGAAGTAAAAAAGCTGATTTTCATCTTTTTCAGAATAAAGATGAAAAATGTGAGTGTGTGTATGTTTTAGAGATCTTTAATGGAAAGCCACATGGTGTCATGGTGATTAACCTGAGGACGAAATGAGTAATTGAAACTCGATTGGGAAACTCTATTGGGGTGGGAAGGCTGGCTTCTTAAAAGTTGAAATCCAGCCTGCTACAGTGACTCAGGGTTATGTCACAAATAGACATTTCAGAACACCGCTTGTTGACAATCTTCTATCATTTGTGTTTTTTTTCCCAGTGATACTAAGCACCTATTGCCTGTACAATTCCAAAAAAATTGTGAGAAATACTTTTATGTATATTAAATGCAATAATTATTCCAGCCTGCATTATTAAAGTCTGGTGTAACAACCTTCCAAAACTCAGAAGTTTGCCCCAACAAACATGTGTGATTAGAAATCCCTGTAGTTCTTGTGGGCTCTGCTTAACTCTCTGGGTCTGGTTTTCACTTGTTGGTATACACTTGAGCGTGTGCAATACATGCTGTATTCTTGCATCAAGAAAGAGGGACCAGCTGCTGTCTGCGGTATGCTGGCCTCGTGGAAGATGACAGGAACTTGAAGGCAGAGTGGAAGATGGGACAAAGTCAAGCCACACAGGCTGCGTTGGAAACTTCTGCTCAAATGTGGCAAAAGTCATATCTGCTTCTATTCCACTGACCAAGGCAGGTCCGTTGCCAACTCCACAGTTCACAATCAATGTGATAGAAGTATATAACTTACTTATAGGAGGAAAAGATAAGAGCAGGCAGTGATTAAATACATGTGAACAAACAATCTTTTCTACTGTTTCTCCAGAACACTATCTTTGCTTTTGTCTTCATTATATCTGAGGTTTTATTTTTTTTCAAGAGTATATAAGTGATCCTATTAAAATAAAAGTCAGATGATACCATTCCTCTGTCTCATTAATTATGAGAAAACTACAAAGCCATCGCACTGTCCTATAGTGTCCAACATAATCTTCCCCCTCTTACCTCCCCTTCCTTTGAAAAAAGTCCTCCTTGTTAATTTTGGAACACCACAGGCATATTCCGTCTAAGTGCCATTGAAATTTCCCATATCTTCTCAGCTTCTTCCCTTGCCTCTTTCATGTCTTCGTTTAAATACCTACTTCTCAAGTAGGCCTTGATTCACTATTTTATTTAAAATTTTAATCTTCTCCCAGAATATCTTAGCTCCACTTGCAAGCTTTTCCCTTTTGATTCATTAAATATTTTGGGACTATATGCCACTTATCTAAAGGAAGAGGAGCACCTGTCCATAGTGTCACCAAGGTGAGTTCAAGGGGGTATTTCAAGGGGAAGTACCCTGAAGTCAAACTGGCATGAGCTTATCAGAGAAACCTGAATGGATGCTGGTCAAAAACAGATGATGGAAGTTGCATTAAAGTCATCTGATGTCCAACTAAATAATTTAAATTCCTCCTATACTACAAGAAAATGTACAAATAAATCTCTTTTGAAAATTAGAAATATAGCAATGATTAAAATGTTCGGTTACTGTCTTCTAAAGGTTTTTCTTTTTCTTTTTTTAACCTCTGTGAGAGTTCAACTAAGACTATGACTTAAGTGGCATGAATTATGCAATGCCTACTAGCATAAAGGGTCAACAGAAGGCCAATTCAGTTTTTACATCAGCACACAACTTTGCTCCACTAGTTTATGTGCCCTCTAAGCTTAGACTGCATTGCATTCTCAGCGAGAGTACCCTTTTCTTGAATAGGGCCTCGTCCTCGTCCTTCCCTGTCACGTTGAAGGGAGTGATGAAGCCATCAGAGTTACAGTTAAAATGAGGAGGAAAGAGATGAGGAAGATACAAGGAAAGTTTCTTTATCTCAGATGCAAGAGCAGTAAGTAAAGCGAGCATCTCCAGCCAGATGCCAGCACTTTGCTGTGAGAGAAAACGTGTTGGCACGCATAGAAAATTATTTTAAACAGCAGAGTTTATTTATGTAATTCAGTCAATAAAAGTTATTTGTCCTAAATAATTACAACTAGTCACTGCTGAGGAACATTGAGGCTGGCTCGTCATCGTTGAGCGACATTACAAAAATTGGTCCTAGTGGCTATCAATGCTGGTGACTTTAGGTATTCCCTACCTTTGACTTTCCTTCCCCCTCCTTAGAAGTCAGAGCTTACCTCCAATTATTCACATCTTGTCTCTCAGATGCTGTCTCTTGATCATTTTAGGATAAATTTTATTTTATTTCATTGCATTCTCAACTAAACTTGAATCAGCATGAATTCAAGTATAAAGTCAGTCTTTCTTTACTACCATATTCCCAGCATCTAGCGGAGGACATTCGATAGCTATATAATAAAAAAATCCCAAACTACAGATAATCCAGAAAACCAGCAAACCAGCATATGGAAATAGCAGGTGCGGTAGCTAAGTTCGGTAGTTGAAGAATACCTTGCTGACAGCTCAGACTCTAAATTCTGAGACCTCATCCATTAAAGTATACACTATGGTGTAGCGTTTTCTAAAAGGGTGAATGAAAGAATACTAGTTTTTAAAAATAGTGATAGGTATAACAAAAAAATGTTTCTGCACTTAAACGTGTTTACGGGATAGTAAAGAAAATTAAATAAACAGGAAAATACCGAATGATAGAAAGAAAAAAGATAATTAAACATGTCCTGGGTCCCTAGGTGTGATTCCTAGAAACCTACTTAACTAAAATGATTAAAGCAGTTCCAGACGAATTGTTATTGCCAGATACATTTTTGAATTACCTATCACTCTAGATAACTGATACCTTTCAAGTGTTTCCTTTATTACATGTAACCCAAAGAATGAATAAAGTTGTAATCATATTCATTATCACAAGTTCGGGGAGAACACGTTTTTATTTTCATCCTGTGCACAAGACACCGTACCCACTGGTGGCTGTCAAATGTTTTGGTCTAAGAGTACTGTAGACAAAACATACATAAATGCAATATAAACAAAGAAAACAACTTTCCTACTGTGCTGAATTATTCTTAGCAGGTCTTACTGTCAAAACTACAAAGAGAGATGCAGAACTCCATCATCTCAACGTGAATCCTTAGGGAAAAACTACAGTGAGGCTGGGGATGGTGCTTGGTGAGATGGTATGTGAGTGTGTGTGTGTGTGTGTGTGTGTGAGTGTGAGTGTGTGTGAGTGTGTGTGTGTTACACTTGTGTGTCCATCTAAAACACAGCATCATGAATCTGCTCAAGTTAAAATTAAAATTATTCACAACAAATCAAAATATAAAAGGATAAAAAAGAGAACCTTTTCTTTGTAGTATTTTTAAAGTCTCACTAGCAAAAAGCCAGGATGCTAAAAGAATGGATCTAAAGGGCTATCTGTGAATTCTCAAGGATTCATTTGAAATTTATTTTGCAACCTCTAGACTTGTTCAATAACTGTGTTTTGTTAACACTCTCTGTTGAGCCCTGATGACTCCTGGTAACTGGAATATGTTGTTAACTGAACTGTTGGAAATACTAGTGCTTACAGCTAATGCATTCTCAGAGTTGCACAGTACGAACACAGCAGGTATAAAGTAAAAGCAATAATAAAAAATTGAACAGACCTTAAGTGCTATGATTATTACTGTAGGCCAGTCTTTATCATCCCTTTTGATACTATACTTCTTGAAGTTCCCATGTCTAAAAACACTGATGGCAATATCAGCCTCATATTTTCTGTCTTAGAGAAGGGAATTACATATCATATTAAAAAAGCCAAGTCATATTTGAAGGACTTGCCCATAGAGGGTGGATTGCTATATATATATTCTGAGAAGATACCCTCAAAAAATTTGATAATGGACTAACAAATTCAATACGGGAATAGCTGTGATTGTTAACATCAACTTTCTTTTAGGGAGTTTGCATTCATTGATCAGTTTTGCATCTTTATAGAGCAAAAGTAGGAAAGCCTGTTTAACGGACAGAAACTGAGCAGCAGAAAGGTTTTTCATTGATGGTTCAAGAGTAGAAGGATGATCATCAAATTCAAATTTCAGCAATCCACTAGCTATGCAAGATTGTGTTTTGAAATTAGGAGTAAATGATGTTCTATGTCTACATATTTAGATATAGACACATCACTCAAAAACAGGAGGCGAAGGCAGGTTTATCTGAATATTCCAACAGATTATTCCAAGCAAACAATACGTCTTGTTTATTCACAGCAGAAATGTTATTTTCATAGATTAACATTGGCATATTTATTTCTTTTAGCAATATATAAGACAGGAAACTATTAAAAACTAGTAAGGAATGTAAATCCTATATATGCCTGAATTATTCTACAGGAGTATGTCCATGCTGATAAGTTATCCATATCAATATACTATCATTATCTATACTTTTCTTTGTCCTACAATCTCCATCTGACTGATCAGCACATTCTGTCTGCTGTAACTTTAAAATATAATTAAATGCAGGTTTGAGACCAGCCTGGGCAACTTGGTGAGATTTTGTCTGCACAATAAATAAAAAATTAGCAGGACATGGTAGTGTGCACCTGTGGTTCTGGTTACTTGGAAGGCTGATGTGGAAGGATTATTGGAACCCAGCAGGTCAGGGCAGCAGTGGCCATGAGCAGGCCACTGCACTTCAACCTGGGCGACGGAGTGAGACTCCAACAACAGCAAAAAATAGTAATAAATAAATAAATAAATAAATAAAATATATATAATTAAAACCAAATCATTAATCATTACTCATCCCTTATTACTACTACTGCAGTCCAAGATAACAGATAACTGTCACCTACCATAATATCTCACTTAAATTACTGCCACAGCCTCCTAACTGTTCACTGTTCACGCACGATTTGGTTCCATTTTAACAGAGCATCCACACTGATCCCATTAGAGCATGTTAGTTCTGTCCTCAAAATATTCCAGTGGTCCTTATCAGCCTTACAGGAAAGGCTAAATCTCTGCAATAATCTACAAGGCATTACCCAGTCTCTCCTATGTCCCGTTACATATCTGAGCTCATTTATTAATATTCTCTTTTTCGATCACACTCACTCACCCCTTAGCTGTTCAAACATGCCAGTCCTAACTCGAGGCTTTTGTATTTGTTACTCACTCTGACTGGAGTTTTCTTCCTACTGATAACAGTTTTGTATTTTTCTTTAGGTTGTTTCTCCCACACCATTTTCTAAGTGTAGCCTCCCTTGTTCACACTACTTTAAAAGTCCACCCTCCACTGCCTCCTAATTCTCTTCTCTGCTTTTTTTCTTTTTAGCACATATTCATATTGTTTATTATTTATTTCTCCAAATAGACTACAAGGTCCATGAGGGACATGTTTTTGTATGTGTTGTTCACCGCTTTATCCCAGTATGTAGTATCACGTATGACACATGGAAAATAGATATTTACAATTTTATCCTAGATATAGGAAGATCATTTTTGTAAATAATAGGATTTTAGAAATGTGGAAATCTTTTTTGCTGAGGATTTTTTTGACTATTTGTGATCATTTATGTTGCCATATGGATTTCTGCATTGTCACGTCCAGGTCTAAGAAGAATGCTGCTAGTAATTTAATGGATGTTGCGTTATATATGTAGATTGTGTTGGGTAGCGGGAACATCTTAACAATGTTTGTTCTTCCAATTCATGAGCATGGAATATTTTTCCATTTGTTTGTGTCATCTTTGATTTCTTTGAGCAGTGTTTTGCAGTTTTCATTGTAAAGTTCTTTGACTTCTCTGGTTAGGAAGACGACAAGTTTCTTCATTTGGGGGGGGCGCTATTGTGAATGGCATTGTGCTTTTTATTTGAGTTTCTGTTTATTTATTATTGGTGTATAGAAAGGCGACTGTCTTTTGTATATTTATTTTATACCCTGAGACTTTGCCAATGTCCTTTATCGTTGCAAGGAGGTTTATGACAGCTTTTCTTGGGTTTTCAAGGTATAGAATCATGGCATCTGCAAAGAGGGAAAACTAAACTTCTTCTTTTCCTATTTGGATACCCCTGATTTCCTTCTCTTGTCTGATTGCTCTAGCTAGGACTTCCAATACTATGTTGAACAGGAGGAGTGAGAGTAAGCATCCTTATCTTGTTCTGGTTTTCAGGGGAATGGTTTCAATTTCTGGCTGTTTAGCAGTATATTGTCTGTGGGTTCTCACTCCTAAGTGACCTTGAACAATTATCATAATACTATAAGAAAGGGATTGGCAGTAGTTGGAAACTGCTGGCGGCGGAGGTGGGATTGGCACTAGTGGGATACTACCAAGTGAGGGAGCACACCTCATCAACAAGGGTACCTGCATAGTGAACATTTGCATCCCTAACCCTGAACTGTACCCCTCATCTTTAAAATAAAAAATAAGAAAAGAAATATGGAAATCTTGCACACTGCTTCTTCTAATAATCTTATTTTACAGAGAGAATACTGAAGACCAAAAATGCTATGTCTTTTCCAAAGTCAAGTGTTTAAGTCAAAACTTGGTGTAGAGGTTAGAATTTTAAAAATTATCATTCAAATGATTATATTTCTTATATATCACTAACACCAAAATATGAATTATAAATTTTGAGGTGTAAATTAATTCAATAAACATAAGCATATAAAATAGTATTCAAGAAATTCTAAAATCTGAGTTATTGATACATAAGATGGAAAAAGTTCTACGTGTCATAGGACATCAGAAGTCTATTATGAAATAGAAACTCCACAATGTAAGTGAAAAAATATACAGCACAAGCATGCATTATACTGGGAAATACTATAATTGAAAAATGATCATCTCATTATACTCGACACTGGTCAGACCCTTATTAGAATAATATCTTCCTTTCTGAGCTTAGGATCAAAATGTGGATGTGACCAATTTGAAGTGTGCTCAATTGGGAGCCACAAAGATAATTAAAGTGCTGGAAAATTTGGCCTCTGAGGATAGGTTAGAGTAACTTGGATTACTAAGACTGAATCAAAGATAGTTGAAGGGAGATTGGATAATAGTTGCCAAGTGTAAAAACAGTCTTATTTTAAAGAAAGGGAGCCAGCTGCCAGTTTCTCCATGGGGGATTAGGATGGGGGTCAATTATATTTCTCTGCAGCATACTGAAATTAGGCCAACTGTAATGAAACATTTCCTTTTATGGGAGAATTATTAAATGAGAAGATGTTACTGAGAGAAGTATTTTCGCATGGTAGTCTAAAATTTTCCATGACTTCTCAATGCTCAAGATTGATTAAATCTGCCCTTTGATGAGTGTATGGATAAGGTAACAAAGCAAATTCACTCCAGGTCATTACATGTCTAGTTCTCATTAATTGTTCCAATTCTTCTTGCAATAATGCTTGATTATAATTTAATTGTAATCTCATTCTGCTCAGATATCTTGGTTCCTTTTTGCACTAATCAAATTTAATACCACCAAATAATGTTCCTGGAAATATATATATATATTTTTTTTTTTTTTTGAGATTCTTATAATCACTAAGACATGAAGGCCATTTATAAATAGCTAAACTCTTTCCTGCAATATCTTTCTAAATTTCTTAACCTCCTCTTCTGACCCAGGTCCTTTCTACTGAATTGCATTCTACATTCTTGCAGAAGAATTAATTATTTCTAGCATAGATTTAGTGACTATACCTTTTTCTTTAAAAAGAAATTCAGGTGTACTTTAACTATTTGCATTTCTCTGCAATCAGGGGAATAAAGGCTCTACTTACTTCTGGCACTTTAATCCTGGTGTCATGTATCATTTTATGTTGGACAGTATTTTCCTTTGATAAACTGTCCTATACATTATACTGGCCTATTTTCTTTTAATGGCATTTTATAGACTGCGTTTAAAAGGGCATAACTTAACCCACCTCACCATTGCTCATTTCTTATTCCTTGTCTTTTCATTATTAAGTGATCCACACTTCATAATGCTGGCTTAGTGTGTTTGTGCTGCTACAGCAAAACACCTGAGATGGGATAATTTATCAAAAACGGAAATCTGTTTTTCACGATTCTGGGTGCTGGGAAGTCAAAGATCAAGGCATGGACCTTTGGACTGGTGAGGACCTTTTTTCTGAGTTCACATATGGTGAAAGACAGAAGGGCAAGGGAGCCAAACAGTGTGTGAATGCTTTTTAAAAGGGCCTTAATCCTATTAACAAGGGATCAGCCCTCATGGCCTAATCACTTATTAGAGGCCCCACCTCTTAATACTAGAATATTGGCAAAACCTAAATTTTGAAGGGAACACATTCAAATCATACCCAAATCCAAAAAGATGAGTATGCCTTCACAGGGACAATGCTGATTCTCTGGGTTGAGGAATTCCCACAGTCCTCTTGGAGGGAGTGTGGTTAAGAGTATCCTCTAAATTCCTACTGGCAGTTTTCCCTAAAAGTGGCAACTGCACATACATTCTTTTACTTAGGATGAGAAGAAATTGCATACTCAACAACCTTAAGGAATGTTGTTTTCCCAGGAAGAGCAGGCTACATTTTAAAGAGATTTTTCCAGTATTCTCTTTCCAAAATGTGTTTCATTTTATTTCATGCCTCCTAGCAAGGATTAATATATGTAAATAGAATTTTATTTTACAGAAAAAATTCTCTTTTCAGTTTTTATACACATTTTTGTTATTTAGGGTAGGATTTTATACTGTAAAAATACACAAGTACTACATAAAATAAGAAAGTAAAGGATGGTCTAAAAATTACTTATAACGGTATTACTTAGAGATAATCCATTGAAAAGTCTGTGATATATAAAGAGAGAGAGAGAGAGAGAGAGAGAGAGAGAGAGAGAGAGAGAGAGAGATTACATAATATTAATGTAACATAAAATACATGGTTTTTACTGGTTTGCTTTAACCAAAATGAGATGCTTTACAAATACTGTTTTAAAATCCATTACCTCCAGTTTTATTGTGTAGTGAACATCCTTTCACATCAAGTCCAAATTTTTCCTAACAGCTGCATAGTATTCTACTGTTTTGCTGCAAGGCTGCCATATGTGGTTGTATAGGATTGCTACTGATAAACAGCTCCTGACTGAGTATAAAGACCAAAATCTAGCCCCCTGGCTATCATCCAGCTTTGTGATTGTGCCTACACAAAGGAATTGTCCCTTACTAATTAACACAAATTATCCATATGGATAGTGGTGTTCTTGTCATTTGAATTTCATGATTTTATAAGTTTATAGTTTGAAATATTAGATAACTCAATGAGACTTACTACTAACTGTAGCGATATTACTGTCCCCAACCTTCCTATCTCTAATTGATTTTTTCTTGTTTTTTTTTTTTGAGGTCTGTCTAGGGTTACATTTTTAAATGTTTTCTAGCTTTATTGAGGTATAATTAACAAATAAAATACGTATCCATTCGTGGTGTACAAAGTGATGACTTGATATATATGTGTACATTTTGAAACGAATCTAATTAATGAACACATACAGTACAGGAATACTAACTAGAGTCACCATGTTGTATATTAGATTCCCAGAAATTTTTCATCTTATTATTGAAAGTTAACCCTAATTTCTGGTACTTACTACCAACATTTGTTTTCTATTTAATTTTTTCATATATTATTTTTTATTTAATTATTTACTTTTATTTTAGCTATTCTTCTAAAATTGACATCCTCATTTATTAATAAAGTATTTATACTCCATATCTTAATTTTTTGGTTTACATTTTATCCATTGAATTCTTACTAAGAAAAAAAAGTAAATTTTCTTTTCTTTATGGCCAACCACACCAATTCCATCATGGAAAACATATATATACATACCGTGCTCCTAATCAAATTACTAGAATATTTTTATTGGATTTGTATTTAATAGTAATATGGTTAAGACTGCATACATTGTATTCATTGTTAAAAGGATATTACATGAGTGAGGGGACCCAAAAATCATAGAATTTATCTATAAAAAATTGTGTATTTATTCTTACATGTTTAAACATCAGTTGCCTTCAAAGTATTCTGATTTGCTGGAACACATATTTCAAGAAGCGTTTTCCACTGCTCAGAACAGTTTTTGAACTTGTCGATGTTGATGCCTTTTAGTGCTTCTGTCATTTTTTATTTCACCTCTTCCACATCAACAAAACATTCCCCTTTGAGGACTTTTTTTATTGGGAAAACCAAAATGATTGTGGTTATGATTTACTGAAACTTCCTAGATGCCAGACACTGCTCTTTGCATTTTATATGTATTTTCTTGTTTGGTCTTGAAAACAGCCCTAGAATATAATTATTATTTCCTGGGGAAACATTTTTAAGAAAGTTAAACTTAAGCTCTAAGTCCTGCAGAGGGTTGTTGCACCAACATTTAGCTCCCTGAAATCTGACTCTAAAGTTCATATTTTAACCCCCACACTTTACAACCACTCAATAGCATCATTCTGTCATCACATGTGATGGATAATTGATACAGAATTCCTACTTCCTCGGTCACTCACATATTTCTTTTCTCTCTCTTTCTCTCTCTTTCTCTATATACATTTTATCCCTTTGGAAATTCCTATTGTTTTCTCGTTGAATATCTTTTGTGGGTCTTCTAATTTTGTCTTTTCTTGTGTATTTTTCATTTCTGTTCTGAGAGGCTTCGTTAACTTTGCTTTCCAACACTTCTATTGAGTTGCTAATGTTTTCTAATATGTTTTAAATTTTGGATTTTTTTTTCCTTTTTTTCAACCTCTTTCTTTTGATTCACAAATCCAGTATTTTTCCTCATTTTTATATAACAACTGCTAGACATTTTTTTCTATGGCGATCAGCTGGAGCTTTTTTTTTTTTTTTTGGAACCTCAACTGTCAAAGTCTATATATCGTTCGGGTTCCCTAGAGAGGTATTATTTCTTGTCCTGCCTGGAGGCTACAGGCCCAGTCGCCAGTGTTCTCGGAGCTGAGTGGGGAGAAGTGGTTTTACGGTTCTCTGTATAGATTTTCACAGATGCCTGCCTTTCCATGTCGTATCTCCAACCTCATTTCGCCGGGTCCCCCATGTCTGGAGCAGCACCTGGCTCAACCTCTCCAGACAAATAAGCTTCCGTTCAAGGCAGGTAATTCTTTCCTACGCAGATTTCCAAGCAATCCAACTTTTCATCCGCCCACAAAACCTCAGCTCTCAGAAGTGCTTCCCGGTCCTGTAGTTCTGTGACTCAAATGGGCTTCTCTCTGGGCTCTCACTTTGTTCTGGTGCTCATCAGTGACCATGTGTTCATTGGCTTTTAACTTTCTGCAATTTATTGCGGTTCCTTAATTTCCACTTTTTGATTTTGTCGTGTATAAACTTTTTATCCTTTTCCTGACATTTCAGTGCCATGTGAACAGCCGGCAGAGGTAATACATGTTTGATCCTCCAAGTTTACCAGAAATTGGTTTTCATTTATAAAATAGAATCCAAGACCTCAAAGTCATCACTGGAAAAGGATATCGCCTCATAAAGACATGGATCTTGTGACCTTCATTTTGTCCCCTGAAATTCGCATCTCTCCAGTTATTATTATGTAACTGGTGGCATCACTCTGACCTCTTCTTCTCAACCAGCTGCCCTTTTTTTTGTTGCCCACATGTGGACAGCTTCCTTCCCTTCTTCCCCCTTTACTACATATGTATATGTATATATGCGTCTATATACATACACGTATATTTGATTATTCCATAGATATTTGAATTGAGCAGAAGATAAGAAAAAATAATTTTAAAACTAAAAGTAGTATGTCAAAGTTCTTGCTAAGAAGGCCCTATCTCATCCACGAGGGCTCTCTCTCTATATATATGTATATATATATATATATATATATATATATATTACATATAAGCAAAGAAAGACCTTGCAGAAATTACTTGACTCCCCATTTTATGATCACTTTCCTCCTATTCCATACATGTATCTCAATTTTGAGCACACCCTCATTCACAGAGATGAGATATAGAATGCTTCGACATATCCATTAATTATTTCTTTATTTAAAATACTTTGCTTTAAATGCTTTTATTTTGTTGTCCTCACAAGGTTGTTTATTATTTTCTCTATCTTTATTGTTATTACTTTAATTTATTTTATTTTAAAGATGTGGAGTACAATTCAGGATTAGGCATATAAGCGGTCATCATCCAAGTCAAGATTGGGCCTCCCTTTGGTCCCCACTTTGCCTGCTTTGAGGTCGGTACCCTGATGGATGTTGTGTCCACTCCCCCATCCCCACCCCTGCAGTATCCCGCTACTGCCAATCCCTTTCTTATAGTAATATGGTAAATGTTCAGGATCTGCTTATGAGTGAGAACATGTGGCACTTGTTATTTGTTTCTGTGATAAATCTCTGAGTATGATAGACTCTAAATCCATCCAAGTTGCTGTGAAGTCCATCCCTTTTTCTTTATATACTTTCAGAATAAGTCTGCTTTCTCCTGATCATAATACAAATTCACTTCCTTCCAGAACTTTCCTATAGTTTTCTGATATTTGAGTAACTTTAACTCCTGTAAAGTTCTCAAAGTAAAGACAATTTTCCCTTCAGCAGCAGATTTCATTTAGTTTGTAGCATATAAATTAGATATAGCAGAGGTGGAAGATACAGCTTACCAAAGAAATCATTTTTCACACTTCACCAATGTGTTGAGCGTATAATGCAAATATGTGGAGGCGGCCAGTATTTTTCCTCATCTACAACTTGAGTGGCAGGTGGTGGTTTTGACCTTGTCTATGTCATTTTCCTTGATTCCCAACAGGATATCCCATCATTTTAAGTATCAAACGAAGTTGTTGTTTATACGAAACAATCAGAGGATTGGGAATGATTGTGAAAGCATGCATATTAATTTCAAAAAAAGGCAATAAACTCAGAGGTAGTAGAAAAAATTTAAAATATGGGGAGAGAACAAACAGAGAAAGATAATCATCAAACTGGCAGAATCAACTGTTAGAACACAGAAAGTCAAGATATCTTGGGAAGTAATGAGAAGAACGAGTTAATAGAAAACTCACATAAGCATATGATGGGGAAGGAAAAATATTCAAGTTAAACAGAGATAGTTATGACAGTATTTCAAACAAGGATTTGAGCCTATTCAAATGGATTTTTACATAGGTAGTCGTATTGTATAAAAAAATCAGTATTAATTTTTTCTTCAGTTGAAGCGTCATTCTGTCGCCCAGGATGGAGTGCAGTGGCATGCTCATGACCACCACAGCCTCGAACTGCTGGGCTCAGGAGATCTTTCCACCTCCGCCTTCCAAGTAGCTGGAACTACAAGCATGCGCTACCACGCCTGGCTTAGTTTTTAATTTTTTTTGGAGAGACAAGGTCTCACCAAGTTGCCCAGGTTCATCTCGAACCCATGAGCTTAGGCAATCCCCTCGCCTTGGTCTCCCAAAGTGCTGACATTACAGGCGTGAGCCACTGTGCACGGCCAATCTATTTTATTTTGTTTATGGTCGTGTTTATTTTTTTAAATTTTTAAATATTTTCCAGAGCTGAAATTTGAGATTCTAAAATTAAAAATATTATGGTAGATAAATAGGGAATTCATTGCTGTATGTAACCTTAAAATGCAATGTGGTTTCTATATTTTGACAGAGTATCTGTCTTACATATAACTAGGGTTGATCTCTTGAAGCTAGATATAGCTGAGGGTCTGACCTCCTAAGAGATAAATGTGCTTTCCAAGATTACTGATTAGATGTTTATATTTAGAACTCACTGAAAAAAAAATAACTTTTGCCAAGTTATTCACGCCATGAGCAAAATTGAAAAAAAAAAAAGCTAATGAAATAATCTTAGTCTAGAGAACATTGTAGGTCTATGCAAGGTGAAAAAATTTACATCTTCCTCCATGCTATGTCATGTCTCCTATGTAAGCAGTGAATATATTCCTCACACTCACTATAGTTCCTGGGGAATGGGGGAGGTATAGAGAAAGTTTGTGAACTTTTTTTTTTTTAGAATAGGAAATCAAACACATCAGTCACTAATTATAGTTTATTTTCCCGTGTAATATTTAAGATGAAAACTTTCTTTCTGAATTTCTTTCAACTGTATTTTCCAGTAGAAACATTCAAGATCTCATAGGGAGATTCTGTTCTTGAGAATAGGAGCCTTCTTCACTTTTTTACCTCTGTACCTTAATTTAATACCTGTTTTTGTTATAAAGTACATATTTACTGAATGGCTGAAAGGATGAATAAGCAAATGAATAAATGCTACAAATATCCTCAGCCAAACTCAAGATACTCTTGCCAAAGAACAAATATAACTTCATATTATTCATTGTGTATGCCTGTCCATGTACGAATTGTGGCTTAGTTTTCCTTTAGAGTTTGATAATACAAGATATTTTACATTTCATGGTACACATAAATTGCGTACACTTTGTTGTTTTAAAGTCTTTAACAAAAATCGATAGTTTCCTTGAAATGTGTGCTTTAATTGCACACATTTCATCCCTCAAATATAAAATATTTGGCAAACAAATTTATAAAATCATTCGAACCCAATATATTTTCAAATAAAAGACAGAGACTTGCAAAATGCAATGACGAGTATTAGACTAATGATTCTCTAGTTTGAGGGAGAACCGAAATCAACTGGAGAGCAGGTTAAAATTCCAAACTGCCAGACTCTCTCGCCAGATATTTTGGTTCATATGTCCAAGACACTGTGCTTTTCCAAGCATTACAGAGGGCTTCTGATGCAGGTGGTGTATGCTTTCATTTTGAAATGCTCTCGCAGTCAGCAGAATGTATGCGATAGCAGGTGTGTGACACGGTGTGGTTCTTCTAAGGGCTGGTTTCAGGTTAGGATTCTAGTGACAGAAGTTTATTTGGGAAGCGTGCTCTATGAGATCAAAGAAGAGGAGAGGAGAGGCAAGAAAAGAAAGTGTGCTGTTAACTTTTTCACTAGAGGGGCCTGCTGAAGCCTAAACCCTGAGGAATATCTGAGAAATGTCATCCCATACGTGCTTCAATATTATTCTACCAACAGGAAAAAGAAATTAGAATATTTATAGCCTAACTCCTGAGAGCCATCAGTAAAGGCAAAACCCAAGGTAAAGGTAAAATCCAAGAGATGTTAATGTCTTATCATTTCCAACCTTCTTGGGGAAGTTACCTGGGCTGTCTGGGCACAATTGGTCACCAGCACAGGTGCACACTGGTCGGTGGGAATCACATGGAGCACGTTGTGATAATGTCCATAATGTCTAAGTAGCATGGGCCAGGCATTGACGGCGTCTGCCCGAGACTGGTTCTGCCTGTGTATGCCTATACCTTCCTTCCTTCCTTCAGGTCTGCAACATAGTAGGCAATACATATTTTTCATAAATATACAATACATGCATAAAATAAAACAGATGCCGCTAGGAAGTGAAGGATGCACGTTCTGTTCAAATAAACCGGAAAGGGTGAGTAAGGCAAAATGCTACACTCTTGCTAGCCAGGAAGCTCACAGAAGTGAAATCTGAAGTTAGAATACGTGTTTATTTTATGAGATTTGCCATGTTAGTGGGCACAGTAAAATTGTGTTCTGCTTGGTCCTTCCTCCTTTCACTCACCTCCTTTAGAGACGTTTCCTCTAAAATTGCTCTCAATGGGAAGATGTGATAGACTTTATTGGAAAGCTTCACGTTGCAACACAAGCAATGGCTTCTAGTGAATAAGGTTCTCTCCTCCTAATTAATTATTAATTTATCTGTTTTGTCTAATCTTGATTTTTAATATATTCATTGTTTTATGTAATTTAAAGAGAAAATAGGAAAGTAGATCTGAAATTTAAATCTCAGAAAAGAGTGCAAATAAATTTACATCTAATTTATCACACATATGTGTACTTTATTATAATAAACACACAAAATCTGTGTCTTTGAGTAAGATACACAGCATCAAATCCCTTAAGACTGTTGATCCAGATAGAAAATGGAATAGCCTTTCAGATTTTCTGTCTTATCACTGGGTCTTAGATTTCCTATTCTTATCTAAAGGAATTAAGGTCACCATTCATATCTAAATGAATTCAATATCTCAAATAATTGCAGAGTCTTATCCTGCTCTGAATTTGGGAGGCTAGCATATAAACAAGTAATTAGGTAGTCCTAAATAAAAATTATCCTGCAAGAATATGGAAAATATTTCAGTTCCACACTCATACCAATTACCTGATTAAATGCAGAAGTTACTTTACAACTACAAGGCTTAAAAATGTCAAGATGGTAATATAGAGTCATCAATTAGGTGTAAGTGCATATTGGTGTGTGGCAAATGGAAAAGAGAGAAAGAGACGTAAATTCTATAAACTGGACAGTACTCAAGGACCAGGGATTCAGGACACAAAGGCAACTAATAGCACTTAGCAAAAGATAGACATAACAATGCATCTATCTAACATCTATTCAAGGATCATGGTGTTCCAAGAATTGTACAAAGTGCGTTAACTCATTTCATTCTTGCATCTGTCCTATTCCATTTCCAGTTGCATGGAGGAAGAATCTGAGTTTCTGAGAGAGGAAGCTTCTTGCTCAAGGTCACGCAGGTCGGAAGGGCAGGGTTGACGTTGGAACCCAAGGAGCCTAACATTAGACTCAGGCTTTTAATGAGTATCCTATACTGTGTCTTGATAACAAGACAATATTCATTCCAGTAAGGAACCACATGGATGAAAAGGCCAAGTAAGGCAACTAGAAAGGGAATGGCAAAATATAGATGAAAAAAGAAGAAAACAGATTTAGTTTCCTTAGCTACATCTGACACATGGTATACACCTAGGAAGAGTAAAAGAGGATAGGGACATTTAATACTAGAACTCTGATATATAGAAAAGTATAAGTGCTGTGTTAGTGAGGGTATACTTTATGGCTAAATAATCTGTATAGTTGTCTGTATAAAGGTTCCATGGTACCGGGTGTTTCTGTCAATATCAGTTTATCTTGTTTTGTTTTGCTTTCTTTTCATAATGTCCTAAGTTTGAAAAATTATTTTTTCAGGCCAGGCATGTTGGCTCACACCTGGAATCCCAGGCTGAGACAGGAGGATCCCTTGAGCCCAAGAGTTTAAGACCAGCCTGGCCAACATAATGAGACAAAAATTAGTTGGGCATCATGGCACATGCCTGTAGTACCAGCTGCTTAGGAGCCTGAGGTGGGAGAATCATTTGAGCCCAGGAGGTCAAAGCTGCAGTGGGCTGGGGTCAGGTCACTGCACCTCAATCTGGGTGACAGACTGAGACCCTGTCTCAAAAAAATAAAAATACTTTTCAATATTGATTTAATAATGTAGTCTATTGCACAGTACCTGACAATTACTGTTATTATTCTGATGTACCATTAGAGGGATACATTTTCTTATTCATAAAATACAACCTTTTCTCACTTAGTGTGGGGCTTATGTTCATGTGTATGTGTTTTCCCAAGGTTAATCCGCCCTTCATTTTCCTAAATATCTTTACATAAGAAAAAACTTTCATACATGTGCATGAGAGCATATGCACACACATACATAAAACCCAGCCTAACACAAAACAAAACACATTTGGGGAATATTTTTTGTTTTTTAAATTAATATTATTCCATTGCACTTTGGATCCATAGAATTAAATAATTTACCAACTATTGTGAATTTTTTCATTAGAAAATCATAGAGAAACTTACATTATATAAATAGCATTTACCCAGTTTCTTTGTATTTACTAACAACCACATTGAACAAATTTTTAGAGAATATATTTTTCTCAACGAAGGAAACGTGATCCTGGAACATTTTAGTGACCTGACCAAAGGCACGAAGGCAATCCAGGGATAGAACAAAATGAATTTCAAGTCCTCAGACACCTGGCCTGCCCATCTTCCCGAGGCAAGAGGCACAGAAGCAGGAATGGAAAGCATCACCCGACCAGTCCACGAACGCTTGAAGCAATACAGGCTCTGGTGTGGCCACGAGCCTTTTTAAAGCAGTTCTATCCATGCTAAAATGACTAACAAAAGGAACCTGGGCTCTAGTCCCAGGACCCATGTTTTTCTAATGTTTCCTTTAGAAAAAAATCTCTGCATTAACTCCCTATAGCAACATTATTATGAACTTGACTTCATGCGAATAAATTACTACTGTATTTCAGTTACATTGTGGATTAAACAGGCCTTTGTGGGCTGCATTGTAGATATCATCACCCCATGTACTGCTGCTGTTTTGGAAAAGCGAATTCTGAATCCACGCTAAAATTTTTTAAAATTATTAACATTGAAAATATACTGTAGTAAAATACTTTTTACTTCCATAAGGTTGAAAGTGTACCAGTCACTGATTTGAGGCAGAAATGATATTTTATTCCCCAAAAGTATGTCATATATGTATTTATTCCCATAATTTGCCATCTAAAAAAACTTTCAATTATGTCAGGATGAATATTCGAAAATGTGAATATTTCAACCTTTGGGACTATAACAGTGGCAATTTCATATTGTGTAATTTAGTACACAAATATGCACCAGATCAGCCATCCATCACTATTTTCTCTATTTCCCATTGTACAATAGAAACCTAACCATATACAATCATACAATCCCATTTTAATTAACTTCTTTTTTTTCAACCATTATTCATTTAGCATATCCCATGTGTCAGACACATACTTTTTGCTTTGCGTCATAAAAATAACACACATGTATAGCAGATATTGCCTAAAATACAGAAAGTTGTAAAAAATAAAAGTCATTAATAATTGCAAAAAATACTACTAACAGTTTTGCAGTTTGCTTCTAGTTTTAGAAATATATGTTAAAAATAGGATCACAATAAGTATGCAGTAATAATTGCTAGATATTTATATTGTACACGTTTAACTGACGAAGTCTTTATTCTACAGCATGAAGTACTTTAACATTCAGACATGTTGATGTCTGAGAGTATTCCCTGGCACATCTATATCAACACCATTAATTCGACCCCACCTTTTGGATAGTTAAGCCGAATCTAATCTCCCACTTTCTGAAACATGATGGAATGAATATTCTTGTTGATAAAATTTGCATGTATCTGATTGCAACCGTAAGAAAATATTTTCAGAGAAATTGACTTTTGAGGTTAAAAATAGGTACACTTAATTTTTTAAACTAGAAAGGTATTTTATTCTAAAAGACGTATTCATTCAAAAACAAAGCAAACAAACAAATCCCAAGCATTGCAGAAGACAACAGAAGCAAAATGGATATTATGTGTCCACTTCTAAGAAAAAATAACTGTTGACATATTAGCATACACATTCCTACACATTCATTGAAACTCAGATCTCAACAGCTATTACGTGATAGAAATGTTACATTTGTTTTTGTGTTCTATTGCTGCATTTGTTTTAATTTTAGAATCAACTTTGGAATAAAAAAAATAAGATGCAACTATGTAAACTAGGGAATTGCCCTAATTTTGAAAAATGTATGCGTCTGTGTTATAATCACCACAATCAAGATATAGAATATTTTGAACACTCTAAAATGTTCTCTTCTGCCCACTCCTAGTTAGACTTAACTCTCACTTAGGGTCCCGGATAACTGACTCATCAACATTCTATAACTATATATTAGATCTATAACTATATATTAGATCTATTATTCATTCCAAGATAAATGAATTAATGCAATTGCCACGATGTATACTTTTGCATTTGCCTGTTTTTACTTAGCATAATATTTTGAACTTTCCATTTGGATGAACATATTTTAAGTTCAATACTTTTTTTTGTATTTCTGAGTACTACACCATTATACGAATGTGATAGACCGAATAATGCCCCTGTCCACATGCCCACATACTAATTCCTAAACCTATGAAATGTTACCTCATATGGACAAAGGGACTTGTAAGATTTGATTAAATGCAGGACTTTTAGAGGGAGCTATTTTGCATTAACTGAGTGAATTCATTAGGGTCACTTAGCGTGCTGATTAATTTTATGTGTCAGTTTGGCTAAGTTAAGATGCCTGGTTTGTTTAATTAAACACTAGTTTAGATGTTTCTGTAACGGCATTTTAAATATATGACCAGGATTTGCAATCAGTTGACTTTAAGTTAAGTAGATTATCCTCCATGATGTGGGTGGGCTTCATCTGATCAGTTGAAGGTTTAAGAGAAAGACTGAGGTTTCCTAAAGAAGAAATTGTGCCTCAAGATTGCAATCGCTGTATATAAATTGTGCCCAAGTTTACAGCCCATGGCCAGCCCTGCAGATTTCATAATTACCTGCCCTTGCAACCTTATAAGTCAATATCATAAAATGAATCTTTCTCTCTCTCAGTGTGTATGTTTGTGTCTCTCTGTGTGTATATATAGTTTCTCTAGAGAGTCCTTAGTGACACACATGGGTGTGTGTGGTCAGAGGGACATGTGACCACAGACGAACGGTCAGAGATAGAACATTGCTTGCTTTGAAGAGAGAGGAGTTTATGAGCTGAGGAATGTGGGTGGCCTCTGAAGCAAAGAGGCAAGAAGGAACCTTGCGCTGAGTTCCACGAGGTTTCTTTTGAACTCCTTACCTCGGGACCTTAAGATGGTGAATTTATGTTTAAATTGCCAAGTTTGTGATGTTTTATTATGTCACAATAACGTGTGAACACCTGTATTTTACTCATTTACTTTTTGAAGGACATCTGTATTTTTTCTAATCCTTGTGTATAATGAATAAAGTTGCTACAGACATTAATGCACAAATCTTTGTAGGAACATATATTTTTATTTCTGGGAAGTGGATTCAAAGACACTGGAATCACCAATTTCTATGGTAAGTGCATACCTGTAAGATACTACCAACAAATCCACCAAAGTGGTGGTCGCATCTTATAGTCCCAACACAATGTACGAGAGCTCCCACGGTCGCACATTCTCATCAATACTTGGTCTTATCAGGCTTTTTCCATTTTAGGCCTCCTAGTAGATGTAAAGTACCAAGTTTTAAAGTCCTACTGAGATATTCACAAATATGTACAGCCATCACCACAATCAATTTCAGAACATTTGCGTCACTTCCAGAATAAAGTTGGCACCGATTATTCATCACTTTCAATGTTGCCCCCAATCCTTCTCACCACCACCACCCAGCCATAGACTACCGCTCACCTATTTTCAGTTTTTGTAGATTTGCTTATTCTGGATGTTTCCTATAAATGGAAGTAGACAACACGTGGTGAGGTGGTTTGAATGTGTTCTCCAAAGTTTCATGTTCTGAAAATGTAATCTCCAACAGGGCTGACATCTACAGATAGGCTGTTAGCGGGTAGTTAGGTCAAATAAAGTCGTAAGGGTGTTGTGCTAATTCATTGGGACTGTGTACTTCTGAGGAGATAAATAAAGAGCATTTTGATGTGTTTGGCCCGCCCCAGACTGTTCCCCTCTGCCATGTGATGCCACAACAGGAAAGTCCTCACCAGGAGCAGCCCTTCAGCTTTGGACTTCTCAGTCTCCAGAACAGTGAAGAATAAATTTCTTTTCCTTATAAATTATCCAGTCTCAGATATTCTATTAAAACTGACTTGTTTCTTTTTATTTTACTTAGAATAATGTTTTCAGTTTTTACACATGTTGTAACCTATATCACAACTTTATTTCTATTTGTTTCCTGAATGTCATTCTATTGTTTGGATATACCATATTTTTTTATCCATCCATTTGTTGATAGGCATCTACATTGTTTCCAATTTTTTTATATTTAAAAAAGCTCTGTTGTGAATATTTGTCAATACATTTTTGCATGGAAGGGGTTTTCTTTACTCTTGAATATAAACTAGCAGTTGAATTTCTGGGTTAAATGATAACTCTATGTTTACTATTTTAAGGAACTGCCAAACTATTTTGAAAAGTGGCTGCATCAGAAAATGCTCGACTTCACTACTCATCAAAGAGATACAAATCAAAAGTACACTGTGATACCACTTAAGTCCAGTCAGGATGGCCATCATCAATCACTCCAAAAATAATGCTGGAGAGGATGTGGGGAAGAGGGAACACTTCTACACTGTTGGTGGGAGTGTAATCTAGTACAACTTCTGTGGAAAACAGTGTGGCGATTCCTGAAAGATCTAAAAACCAACCTTCCGTACAACCCAGAAATCCCCCTTCTGGGAATATACCCAGAGGAACTCAAATCATTCTATGAAAGAGAAACCCACGCATGAATATTTGTTACAGCACTATTCACAACAGCAAAAACATGGAACCATGCTGCCCATCGAAAGTGGACTGGGTAAAAAACATGTGGTACATATACATGATGAAATATTACGCAGCCATGAAGAAGGACAAAATTAGGGACTCTGCAGCAACTTGCATGGATTTAGAGTGTATCCTACTCAGTGATCTATCACAGAAACAAAGAGCTGAGTATACCACATATTCTCACTCATAAGCAGACACTGAATATTTACCATAATTCTACAAGGAAGGGATTGGCAGTAGTGGGAAACTACAAGGGGCGGGAGGAACGTAACATTAATAAGCGTACCTGATCTCAAACCAGGCAAAGTGGGGACCAACGGGAGGCCCAAGCTTTATCTGTACAATGACTACTTACCTACTTAATCCTGAATTGTACCCCACATCTTTCATATCGATAAAAATGAGTTAAAAAAAGAAAAGTAGCTGCATCAGTTCATATTCCAACCAGCAATAAATGAGCATTCCAATTTCTCCCTATTCTTGTATAGAAATAACAATATTTGTTATTATGTGTATTTTTTTATTGTAGCTATCTTACTGGGTATAAAGAAGTATTTTCTTGTGGTGTTTAAATTTCCCTACTCAATGGTTTGGACTTATCTTTTCATGTGTGTATTTGAAATTTATATAACTTCTTTAGGGAAATATCTGTTTCAATACTTTGCCAATTTTTCAGTTGGGTTATTTGTATCATTATTGTATTATTATTGCTGAGTTGTAAAACTTATTTATCCTAGTTGCAAGTTCATTGCCACATATATATTTTTACAAATGTTTTCTGACATTTGCTAGGTATCACTTTCTCCATTGCATTCTTTGAAACACAAAAGCTGTAAATTATTTTGATAATTAGTTGTATGTATCAACAAGACTTGGCCAGAAGATGTCCAGATATCTGATTAAAGATTATTTCTGGGTGTGTCCATAACAGTATTGCCGAAAGAAATTCGTGTTTGATTTGGTGAGTGCAGTAAAGCAGATGTCCTATCCAATGTGGGCAGGCATTATCTAATCGGTTAAGAGAATTAAGGAATAAAAAGGCAAAGGAAGGTTGAATGCTCCCTCTCTGCCTGCTTCCTTGAGCTAGGACATCAATCTTTTCCTGCCCCTAGTTCTGGACCAGGCTCCAACAGGAATCTACTCCAACAGCTCTCCAACTCTTAGACTTTAGAACTATATCACCAGTTTCCCTGGGTTGCCTGCTCACAGAGGGCAGATTGTAGGGATTCCTAGTTTTCATGATTTCATGAGCCAGTACGCTATAGTATATCTCTTAAAACACACACGTGCACATAACACACACACACACACTCACACACACAGAAGGCTCTGTTTCTCTGGCGAACCCTCATATAATTACAATACGGTCAAATTTATCTCTCTTTTGCATAACTTGGGTTATGCGATCCAATGTCACGAAGATTTACTGCTATATAATTTTGTATGTTTTACAATTTTAGCTCTTGCATTTAAGTCTATGATACATTTTCAGTTAATTTTGGTGTGCATAAGGAAGGAGTCCAACTTAATTCTTTTGTAGGTGGAGAACCAGTTGTTCCAGTACCATTTGTCGAAATGTTTATTCTTACAAAATTTAATATCTTTGGCACCCTTTCCAAAAATCAATTGGCTGTAAATGTCATGGTTTATATCTAGACTCTCAATTCCTTTCCATTTATCTATATGACTATCTGTCTGTCATTACCAAACTACCTTGGTAACTGTAGCTTTGCAGTAAGTGCTGAAGTCAGAAATTGTGAGTTCTCCAACTTTGCTCTCTGTTTTAAAGATTGTCTTGGCTACCCTTTGTCCTTTTATTTTTAATATGAATTTCAGCATCACTTTGTCAACTCCTGAAAAAAAAAATAGATAAAATTTGGTGGAGAGTGTGTTGAATCTATCTGTAGATTAATTTGGGAGTAATTGACACTTAAACTCTATTAAGACATTTAAAAATGAACTTGACATATCTTTCCATATATTTAGGTCTTCTTTAATATCTTTCAACAATGTTTTGCTGTTTTCAGTGTACAAATATTTCACTCCTTTACTTAATTTATTCCTAAGTACTTCTTTGTGTTGTTGTAAATGGAATTGATTTTCTATTTTCATTTTTGGATTGTTCATTGCTAAGGTAGAGAAATACAAATAATTTTCATATACTCCTATAGTACCTTAAAAACTGAGTGAACTTCTTTATTAGTTTGAATGGTTTTTATTGGATTCCTTAGGATTTTCTCTATATAAGGTCATTTCATCTACAAATAATTTTATTCCTTTCTTCCATATATGAATGACTTTTATTTCTTTTTCTTGCCTAATTTTCCTGTCTAGAAATTCAAGTACGATAGTGAATAAAATGTGAGAGTAGACATTATTTTGTTTCTGAACTTAAGGATAATGTGGTCTCTTACCATTACATATGATGTTTGCTGTGGATTTTTTTGTAGAGGCATTTTATAAGATTGAGGAAGTTCCTTTATCTTCCTAGTTTGTCAATATTTTTTATAATGAAATTTTGAATTTTTTTCAAATACTTTTTCTACATTACGCACATTTGTTTTTCATTTGTTCTATCAAGATTGTGCTTTATATTGTTTGATTTCCAGATGTAAAGCCAAATTTTCATTCTTAAGATAAAATCTACTTGGTCATGATATGATAACTCTGTTTATGTGATGTCATATATGCTTTGTGAGAATTTTGCTAAAGATAGTTGTGTCTAGATTCACAAGATATGTAGCTTTTCCTTCTTATGAAGTATTTGTCTGATTGGTATCAGGAGAACACTGGCTTCATAACGTGAGTAGGTAAGGATTATCTCTGCTTCTACTTTTTATGGAAGAGTTTGTGATTGATTGATGTTAATTCTTCTTTAAGTGTTTGGTGGAATATACCTGTGAAGCCAAAAGAATCTGATTTTTCTTTTTGGGAAGTTTTTTGATTATTAATTCAATCTTCTTACTCCTTTTAGATCTAGTCATATTTTCCAATTTTTATGAGTCAGTTTTGTAGTCTCTGTTCTGGAAATGTGTCCATTTTATTTAAGTCATGTAATTTTTTGGTTATACATTAGTTTGTGATTTTCCTTTATAATTCTTTTCATTTCTGTAAGTGCAGTAAAAAATGTCCTCTTTTTTGTGCCTGGACTTAGTACTTTGAGTCTTTTTTCATTTATATTAGTATGGATAATTTTGTTTATAATTTCAATGAACCAACTTTTGGTTTTCTCCATTTTCTCCATTTTTTTCCTAATCTCAATTTTATTTGAGTCTGCCTTATTTTTTCAAGTTATTTTATTATTTCTCCTTGCTCTGTTTTTCATTTCACTGTCTTTCTAAAGTTTGAGATAAAATGTAAGACTGCTGATCTTTACTCTTTTAACGTGTAGGTGTTTAGTTTTATAAATCTCCCTTTAAACATTGCTCTGTATGTATTTATAGTTTTGGGATGTTCCATGTTCACTTTTATTCATTTCAAAGTATTTTATAGTTTAGAACTTCTTTTTTTTTTGGACCCATGGTCTATTTAGGAGTATGTTGTTGAATTTCCACTTCTTGAAATTTCTCACTTGTTCTCCTGTTATTGATTTCTTATTTAGTTCTACTCTGGCAAATACATTTGTCCTGATTTCAATCATTTAAATGTACTGAGGCTTATTTTAGGACCTGGCATAAGTTATCTTTTAGAAAATGTTCCATGTGCTCTTGAGAATAATGTATACCTCTCTCTTTCTCTCTCTCTTTCTCTCTCTCTTTCTCTCTCTCTTTCTCTCTCTCTC